>NW_027468022.1:0-90742 GCF_965363235.1 Mytilus galloprovincialis
AAAAGCAATTGATTTATATTATTAAGGTCTTTCCTTTTACTAAAGGGAAAGACCTTACTGTATTTCTTCTGATTATTATTATTAAGGTCTTTCCTTTTACAAAAGGGAAAGACCTTACTGTATTTCTTCTGATTATTATTATTATTATTAAGGTCTTTCCTTTTACTAAAGGGAAAGACCTTACTGTATTTCTTCTGATTATTATTATTATTATTATTATTATTATTATTATTATTATTATTCTTTTTGTTCCGCCAAGTTAGCCTCCGTAACCGTAAGACGTGTCGCTTTCATATTCACACTTTGTATTCGTGTCATGAATACCTATCCGGAACTCACCCTGTTAGTCGAAAAATTTTGTCGGTTCGGAGTTATCCCTCCGAAACCAAAAAACCTTGTTATCGTTCCAACACCGTAACCGTAAAAGGTAGAGAAAAAACAAAGGGTGAAATTTGTTCAGGACCAGACCCCGGTTCTTCGTTACATTTGGATCGAAAAGATTCAACGACTCATTGGTAGAGTTATGCCCCTATGAAAATTTACCGGTGTCGGTGGACCACCAAAACTCAGAAACCGTAAGTCGTAGACACCTAGGATCTTCACCAATCATCATCAATTTATGTATCTTTGAAAAATACCTCAAGGTCAAATTTGTATGTTGACCTTGACCTTTGACCTAACACCTTGTTATGGGATAATCTCAGAAACCATTATACTTACAGATGTTTTAAATAGTGGAAAATGTTTGGATCATTATGGCGCAACTTTGTTACATTTTGACCAAAGAGATTTGACCATTCTATAAGGGGCATAACCCCTGTTTTAGGTTTCTGAAAACACAAAATCAGCTTTTACTATATAACCAAAGGTCCTAGACCCATGGGGTCTTCAGCAATGACATTGGGGACTAATGACCTTGACAAAGGTCAAAAGGTCAAAGGTCAAGGTCATGTCCCATATAGCGAATTTAGTGTTTTTAACCTTATTTAAAGGATTTTCAGTGTGTTTTAAAGCTTTTCAATACATTCTACGTCTATTGGGACATGTATTTTACATTAAAAAAGGAAAGACCTCTCAATTGTTCAAGAACAATTGACAGTTTAATTATTATTATTATTATTATTATTATTATTATTATTAAGGTCTTTCCTTTTTCTATAAGGAAAGACCTTACTGTATTTCTTCTGATTATTATTATTATTATTCTTCTTGTTCCGCCAAACTTTGACAAAATTTCCCTCCGTAACCGTAAACCATGTCGCTTTCATGTTCACACTTTGTATTGGTGTCATGAATACCTATCCGGAACTCACCCTGTGAGTCGAAATATTTTGTCGATTCGGAGTAATCCCTCCGAAACCCAAAAACCTTGTTATCGTTCCAACACCGTAACCGTAATAGGTAGAAAAAAAATGAAGGGTGAAATTTGTTCAAGACCAGACCCCGGTTCTTCGTTACATTTGGATCGAAAAGATTCAACGACTCATTGGTAGGGTTATGCCCCTATGAAAATTAACCGGTGTCGGTTGGCCACCAAAACTCAGAAACCGTAAGTCGTAGACACATAGGATCTTCACCAATCATCATCATTTCATGTATCTTTAAAAAATATCTCAAGGTCAAGATTGTATGTTGACCTTGACCTCTGACCTAACAGCTTGTTATGGGATAATCTCAGAAACCATTATACTTACAGAAGTTTTAAATGGTGGAAAATGTTTGGGTCATTATGGCGCAACTTTGTTACATTTTGATCAAAGAGATTTGACCTTTCTATAAGGGGCATAACCCCTGTTTTAGGTTTTTGAAAAGACAAAATCAGCTTTTACTATATAACCAAAGGTCCTAGACCCTTGGGGTCTTCAGTAATGGCATTGGGGACCAATGACCTTGACAAAGGTCAAAAGGTCAAAGGTCAAGGTCATGTCCCAGATAGCGAATTTAGTGTTTTTAACCTTATTTAAAGGATTTTTAGTGTGTTTTCGAGCTTTTTAAGGTTGACCTTGACCTTTTCAATACATTCTACGTCTGTTGGAACATGTATTTTACATTGAAAAAGGAAAGACCTCTCAATTGTTCAAGAACAATTGACAGTTTAATATTGTTCTTACATCTCTTCTGAAAAAAAAAATCCACATCCTTGTTATCAGTTGAACTCGGACACTACAAGTCTAATCGACCCCAAAATTTGCAGTCAGCAGGGCATACATGTACTTAAGGTTCATAAAACAACGTGGTGCAGATATCTCTCAAGACTTTTCCTAGAGAAAAAAAATTGCAATGCCGTATAAATTGCTTGCTAGGTCCGTAAATCTCAGTGAAATGCTACAATAAAATGTCCGCTCCTAGATTAAAATACTAATCTGTGTTACAAACTGGTGCTGAAAAATGTACATTTTAAGAAAATAATCGTTAAATGTGTATTAAAGTTCCACCGGTTCAATTAAATCCAAAACATGCACTGCTGGTGAACGGTGATCAAAATGTCAATTTCCTACAACGACAAAAGAAATTACATTGTGTACATTCCGTCTCTATACATGTTGTCTGTTCAACATCCCGACCTAAAGAGAAATAAAAAGACTAAGTTTTCGTTATTATAAACCCAAGTCACGTGGTGTCTCCTCAATCTGGCGCGCGCGCTGGACCTAAAATAAAATAAAAACTTTCCAAACTAAACATGAAACTTCCCCGGAATAATATAGACCCCTTACAGAAACAAACAAACAAACAAACAAACACACACACACACACACACACACACACACACACACACACACACACACACACACACAATCATGTTTCAAAGGGGGGAAAGACCGTTTACAATTGCTTTTTAAAAGCAATTGATTTATATTATTAAGGTCTTTCCTTTTACTAAAGGGAAAGACCTTACTGTATTTCTTCTGATTATTATTATTAAGGTCTTTCCTTTTACAAAAGGGAAAGACCTTACTGTATTTCTTCTGATTATTATTATTATTATTAAGGTCTTTCCTTTTACTAAAGGGAAAGACCTTACTGTATTTCTTCTGATTATTATTATTATTATTATTATTATTATTATTATTATTATTCTTTTTGTTCCGCCAAGTTAGCCTCCGTAACCGTAAGACGTGTCGCTTTCATATTCACACTTTGTATTCGTGTCATGAATACCTATCCGGAACTCACCCTGTTAGTCGAAAAATTTTGTCGGTTCGGAGTTATCCCTCCGAAACCAAAAAACCTTGTTATCGTTCCAACACCGTAACCGTAAAAGGTAGAGAAAAAACAAAGGGTGAAATTTGTTCAGGACCAGACCCCGGTTCTTCGTTACATTTGGATCGAAAAGATTCAACGACTCATTGGTAGAGTTATGCCCCTATGAAAATTTACCGGTGTCGGTGGACCACCAAAACTCAGAAACCGTAAGTCGTAGACACCTAGGATCTTCACCAATCATCATCAATTTATGTATCTTTGAAAAATACCTCAAGGTCAAATTTGTATGTTGACCTTGACCTTTGACCTAACACCTTGTTATGGGATAATCTCAGAAACCATTATACTTACAGATGTTTTAAATAGTGGAAAATGTTTGGATCATTATGGCGCAACTTTGTTACATTTTGACCAAAGAGATTTGACCATTCTATAAGGGGCATAACCCCTGTTTTAGGTTTCTGAAAACACAAAATCAGCTTTTACTATATAACCAAAGGTCCTAGACCCATGGGGTCTTCAGCAATGACATTGGGGACTAATGACCTTGACAAAGGTCAAAAGGTCAAAGGTCAAGGTCATGTCCCATATAGCGAATTTAGTGTTTTTAACCTTATTTAAAGGATTTTCAGTGTGTTTTAAAGCTTTTCAATACATTCTACGTCTATTGGGACATGTATTTTACATTAAAAAAGGAAAGACCTCTCAATTGTTCAAGAACAATTGACAGTTTAATTATTATTATTATTATTATTATTATTATTATTATTAAGGTCTTTCCTTTTTCTATAAGGAAAGACCTTACTGTATTTCTTCTGATTATTATTATTATTATTCTTCTTGTTCCGCCAAACTTTGACAAAATTTCCCTCCGTAACCGTAAACCATGTCGCTTTCATGTTCACACTTTGTATTGGTGTCATGAATACCTATCCGGAACTCACCCTGTGAGTCGAAATATTTTGTCGATTCGGAGTAATCCCTCCGAAACCCAAAAACCTTGTTATCGTTCCAACACCGTAACCGTAATAGGTAGAAAAAAAATGAAGGGTGAAATTTGTTCAAGACCAGACCCCGGTTCTTCGTTACATTTGGATCGAAAAGATTCAACGACTCATTGGTAGGGTTATGCCCCTATGAAAATTAACCGGTGTCGGTTGGCCACCAAAACTCAGAAACCGTAAGTCGTAGACACATAGGATCTTCACCAATCATCATCATTTCATGTATCTTTAAAAAATATCTCAAGGTCAAGATTGTATGTTGACCTTGACCTCTGACCTAACAGCTTGTTATGGGATAATCTCAGAAACCATTATACTTACAGAAGTTTTAAATGGTGGAAAATGTTTGGGTCATTATGGCGCAACTTTGTTACATTTTGATCAAAGAGATTTGACCTTTCTATAAGGGGCATAACCCCTGTTTTAGGTTTTTGAAAAGACAAAATCAGCTTTTACTATATAACCAAAGGTCCTAGACCCTTGGGGTCTTCAGTAATGGCATTGGGGACCAATGACCTTGACAAAGGTCAAAAGGTCAAAGGTCAAGGTCATGTCCCAGATAGCGAATTTAGTGTTTTTAACCTTATTTAAAGGATTTTTAGTGTGTTTTCGAGCTTTTTAAGGTTGACCTTGACCTTTTCAATACATTCTACGTCTGTTGGAACATGTATTTTACATTGAAAAAGGAAAGACCTCTCAATTGTTCAAGAACAATTGACAGTTTAATATTGTTCTTACATCTCTTCTGAAAAAAAAAATCCACATCCTTGTTATCAGTTGAACTCGGACACTACAAGTCTAATCGACCCCAAAATTTGCAGTCAGCAGGGCATACATGTACTTAAGGTTCATAAAACAACGTGGTGCAGATATCTCTCAAGACTTTTCCTAGAGAAAAAAAATTGCAATGCCGTATAAATTGCTTGCTAGGTCCGTAAATCTCAGTGAAATGCTACAATAAAATGTCCGCTCCTAGATTAAAATACTAATCTGTGTTACAAACTGGTGCTGAAAAATGTACATTTTAAGAAAATAATCGTTAAATGTGTATTAAAGTTCCACCGGTTCAATTAAATCCAAAACATGCACTGCTGGTGAACGGTGATCAAAATGTCAATTTCCTACAACGACAAAAGAAATTACATTGTGTACATTCCGTCTCTATACATGTTGTCTGTTCAACATCCCGACCTAAAGAGAAATAAAAAGACTAAGTTTTCGTTATTATAAACCCAAGTCACGTGGTGTCTCCTCAATCTGGCGCGCGCGCTGGACCTAAAATAAAATAAAAACTTTCCAAACTAAACATGAAACTTCCCCGGAATAATATAGACCCCTTACAGAAACAAACAAACAAACAAACAAACACACACACACACAACACACACACACACACACACACACACACACACACACACACAATCATGTTTCAAAGGGGGGAAAGACCGTTTACAATTGCTTTTTAAAAGCAATTGATTTATATTATTAAGGTCTTTCCTTTTACTAAAGGGAAAGACCTTACTGTATTTCTTCTGATTATTATTATTAAGGTCTTTCCTTTTACAAAAGGGAAAGACCTTACTGTATTTCTTCTGATTATTATTATTATTATTAAGGTCTTTCCTTTTACTAAAGGGAAAGACCTTACTGTATTTCTTCTGATTATTATTATTATTATTATTATTATTATTATTATTATTATTCTTTTTGTTCCGCCAAGTTAGCCTCCGTAACCGTAAGACGTGTCGCTTTCATATTCACACTTTGTATTCGTGTCATGAATACCTATCCGGAACTCACCCTGTTAGTCGAAAAATTTTGTCGGTTCGGAGTTATCCCTCCGAAACCAAAAAACCTTGTTATCGTTCCAACACCGTAACCGTAAAAGGTAGAGAAAAAACAAAGGGTGAAATTTGTTCAGGACCAGACCCCGGTTCTTCGTTACATTTGGATCGAAAAGATTCAACGACTCATTGGTAGAGTTATGCCCCTATGAAAATTTACCGGTGTCGGTGGACCACCAAAACTCAGAAACCGTAAGTCGTAGACACCTAGGATCTTCACCAATCATCATCAATTTATGTATCTTTGAAAAATACCTCAAGGTCAAATTTGTATGTTGACCTTGACCTTTGACCTAACACCTTGTTATGGGATAATCTCAGAAACCATTATACTTACAGATGTTTTAAATAGTGGAAAATGTTTGGATCATTATGGCGCAACTTTGTTACATTTTGACCAAAGAGATTTGACCATTCTATAAGGGGCATAACCCCTGTTTTAGGTTTCTGAAAACACAAAATCAGCTTTTACTATATAACCAAAGGTCCTAGACCCATGGGGTCTTCAGCAATGACATTGGGGACTAATGACCTTGACAAAGGTCAAAAGGTCAAAGGTCAAGGTCATGTCCCATATAGCGAATTTAGTGTTTTTAACCTTATTTAAAGGATTTTCAGTGTGTTTTAAAGCTTTTCAATACATTCTACGTCTATTGGGACATGTATTTTACATTAAAAAAGGAAAGACCTCTCAATTGTTCAAGAACAATTGACAGTTTAATTATTATTATTATTATTATTATTATTATTATTATTAAGGTCTTTCCTTTTTCTATAAGGAAAGACCTTACTGTATTTCTTCTGATTATTATTATTATTATTCTTCTTGTTCCGCCAAACTTTGACAAAATTTCCCTCCGTAACCGTAAACCATGTCGCTTTCATGTTCACACTTTGTATTGGTGTCATGAATACCTATCCGGAACTCACCCTGTGAGTCGAAATATTTTGTCGATTCGGAGTAATCCCTCCGAAACCCAAAAACCTTGTTATCGTTCCAACACCGTAACCGTAATAGGTAGAAAAAAAATGAAGGGTGAAATTTGTTCAAGACCAGACCCCGGTTCTTCGTTACATTTGGATCGAAAAGATTCAACGACTCATTGGTAGGGTTATGCCCCTATGAAAATTAACCGGTGTCGGTTGGCCACCAAAACTCAGAAACCGTAAGTCGTAGACACATAGGATCTTCACCAATCATCATCATTTCATGTATCTTTAAAAAATATCTCAAGGTCAAGATTGTATGTTGACCTTGACCTCTGACCTAACAGCTTGTTATGGGATAATCTCAGAAACCATTATACTTACAGAAGTTTTAAATGGTGGAAAATGTTTGGGTCATTATGGCGCAACTTTGTTACATTTTGATCAAAGAGATTTGACCTTTCTATAAGGGGCATAACCCCTGTTTTAGGTTTTTGAAAAGACAAAATCAGCTTTTACTATATAACCAAAGGTCCTAGACCCTTGGGGTCTTCAGTAATGGCATTGGGGACCAATGACCTTGACAAAGGTCAAAAGGTCAAAGGTCAAGGTCATGTCCCAGATAGCGAATTTAGTGTTTTTAACCTTATTTAAAGGATTTTTAGTGTGTTTTCGAGCTTTTTAAGGTTGACCTTGACCTTTTCAATACATTCTACGTCTGTTGGAACATGTATTTTACATTGAAAAAGGAAAGACCTCTCAATTGTTCAAGAACAATTGACAGTTTAATATTGTTCTTACATCTCTTCTGAAAAAAAAAATCCACATCCTTGTTATCAGTTGAACTCGGACACTACAAGTCTAATCGACCCCAAAATTTGCAGTCAGCAGGGCATACATGTACTTAAGGTTCATAAAACAACGTGGTGCAGATATCTCTCAAGACTTTTCCTAGAGAAAAAAAATTGCAATGCCGTATAAATTGCTTGCTAGGTCCGTAAATCTCAGTGAAATGCTACAATAAAATGTCCGCTCCTAGATTAAAATACTAATCTGTGTTACAAACTGGTGCTGAAAAATGTACATTTTAAGAAAATAATCGTTAAATGTGTATTAAAGTTCCACCGGTTCAATTAAATCCAAAACATGCACTGCTGGTGAACGGTGATCAAAATGTCAATTTCCTACAACGACAAAAGAAATTACATTGTGTACATTCCGTCTCTATACATGTTGTCTGTTCAACATCCCGACCTAAAGAGAAATAAAAAGACTAAGTTTTCGTTATTATAAACCCAAGTCACGTGGTGTCTCCTCAATCTGGCGCGCGCGCTGGACCTAAAATAAAATAAAAACTTTCCAAACTAAACATGAAACTTCCCCGGAATAATATAGACCCCTTACAGAAACAAACAAACAAACAAAAACACACACACACACACACACACACACACACACACACACACACACACACACACACACACAATCATGTTTCAAAGGGGGGAAAGACCGTTTACAATTGCTTTTTAAAAGCAATTGATTTATATTATTAAGGTCTTTCCTTTTACTAAAGGGAAAGACCTTACTGTATTTCTTCTGATTATTATTATTAAGGTCTTTCCTTTTACAAAAGGGAAAGACCTTACTGTATTTCTTCTGATTATTATTATTATTATTAAGGTCTTTCCTTTTACTAAAGGGAAAGACCTTACTGTATTTCTTCTGATTATTATTATTATTATTATTATTATTATTATTATTATTATTCTTTTTGTTCCGCCAAGTTAGCCTCCGTAACCGTAAGACGTGTCGCTTTCATATTCACACTTTGTATTCGTGTCATGAATACCTATCCGGAACTCACCCTGTTAGTCGAAAAATTTTGTCGGTTCGGAGTTATCCCTCCGAAACCAAAAAACCTTGTTATCGTTCCAACACCGTAACCGTAAAAGGTAGAGAAAAAACAAAGGGTGAAATTTGTTCAGGACCAGACCCCGGTTCTTCGTTACATTTGGATCGAAAAGATTCAACGACTCATTGGTAGAGTTATGCCCCTATGAAAATTTACCGGTGTCGGTGGACCACCAAAACTCAGAAACCGTAAGTCGTAGACACCTAGGATCTTCACCAATCATCATCAATTTATGTATCTTTGAAAAATACCTCAAGGTCAAATTTGTATGTTGACCTTGACCTTTGACCTAACACCTTGTTATGGGATAATCTCAGAAACCATTATACTTACAGATGTTTTAAATAGTGGAAAATGTTTGGATCATTATGGCGCAACTTTGTTACATTTTGACCAAAGAGATTTGACCATTCTATAAGGGGCATAACCCCTGTTTTAGGTTTCTGAAAACACAAAATCAGCTTTTACTATATAACCAAAGGTCCTAGACCCATGGGGTCTTCAGCAATGACATTGGGGACTAATGACCTTGACAAAGGTCAAAAGGTCAAAGGTCAAGGTCATGTCCCATATAGCGAATTTAGTGTTTTTAACCTTATTTAAAGGATTTTCAGTGTGTTTTAAAGCTTTTCAATACATTCTACGTCTATTGGGACATGTATTTTACATTAAAAAAGGAAAGACCTCTCAATTGTTCAAGAACAATTGACAGTTTAATTATTATTATTATTATTATTATTATTATTATTATTAAGGTCTTTCCTTTTTCTATAAGGAAAGACCTTACTGTATTTCTTCTGATTATTATTATTATTATTCTTCTTGTTCCGCCAAACTTTGACAAAATTTCCCTCCGTAACCGTAAACCATGTCGCTTTCATGTTCACACTTTGTATTGGTGTCATGAATACCTATCCGGAACTCACCCTGTGAGTCGAAATATTTTGTCGATTCGGAGTAATCCCTCCGAAACCCAAAAACCTTGTTATCGTTCCAACACCGTAACCGTAATAGGTAGAAAAAAAATGAAGGGTGAAATTTGTTCAAGACCAGACCCCGGTTCTTCGTTACATTTGGATCGAAAAGATTCAACGACTCATTGGTAGGGTTATGCCCCTATGAAAATTAACCGGTGTCGGTTGGCCACCAAAACTCAGAAACCGTAAGTCGTAGACACATAGGATCTTCACCAATCATCATCATTTCATGTATCTTTAAAAAATATCTCAAGGTCAAGATTGTATGTTGACCTTGACCTCTGACCTAACAGCTTGTTATGGGATAATCTCAGAAACCATTATACTTACAGAAGTTTTAAATGGTGGAAAATGTTTGGGTCATTATGGCGCAACTTTGTTACATTTTGATCAAAGAGATTTGACCTTTCTATAAGGGGCATAACCCCTGTTTTAGGTTTTTGAAAAGACAAAATCAGCTTTTACTATATAACCAAAGGTCCTAGACCCTTGGGGTCTTCAGTAATGGCATTGGGGACCAATGACCTTGACAAAGGTCAAAAGGTCAAAGGTCAAGGTCATGTCCCAGATAGCGAATTTAGTGTTTTTAACCTTATTTAAAGGATTTTTAGTGTGTTTTCGAGCTTTTTAAGGTTGACCTTGACCTTTTCAATACATTCTACGTCTGTTGGAACATGTATTTTACATTGAAAAAGGAAAGACCTCTCAATTGTTCAAGAACAATTGACAGTTTAATATTGTTCTTACATCTCTTCTGAAAAAAAAAATCCACATCCTTGTTATCAGTTGAACTCGGACACTACAAGTCTAATCGACCCCAAAATTTGCAGTCAGCAGGGCATACATGTACTTAAGGTTCATAAAACAACGTGGTGCAGATATCTCTCAAGACTTTTCCTAGAGAAAAAAAATTGCAATGCCGTATAAATTGCTTGCTAGGTCCGTAAATCTCAGTGAAATGCTACAATAAAATGTCCGCTCCTAGATTAAAATACTAATCTGTGTTACAAACTGGTGCTGAAAAATGTACATTTTAAGAAAATAATCGTTAAATGTGTATTAAAGTTCCACCGGTTCAATTAAATCCAAAACATGCACTGCTGGTGAACGGTGATCAAAATGTCAATTTCCTACAACGACAAAAGAAATTACATTGTGTACATTCCGTCTCTATACATGTTGTCTGTTCAACATCCCGACCTAAAGAGAAATAAAAAGACTAAGTTTTCGTTATTATAAACCCAAGTCACGTGGTGTCTCCTCAATCTGGCGCGCGCGCTGGACCTAAAATAAAATAAAAACTTTCCAAACTAAACATGAAACTTCCCCGGAATAATATAGACCCCTTACAGAAACAAACAAACAAACAAACAACACACACACACACACACACACACACACACACACACACACACACACACACACACACACACACACACACACAATCATGTTTCAAAGGGGGGAAAGACCGTTTACAATTGCTTTTTAAAAGCAATTGATTTATATTATTAAGGTCTTTCCTTTTACTAAAGGGAAAGACCTTACTGTATTTCTTCTGATTATTATTATTAAGGTCTTTCCTTTTACAAAAGGGAAAGACCTTACTGTATTTCTTCTGATTATTATTATTATTATTAAGGTCTTTCCTTTTACTAAAGGGAAAGACCTTACTGTATTTCTTCTGATTATTATTATTATTATTATTATTATTATTATTATTATTATTCTTTTTGTTCCGCCAAGTTAGCCTCCGTAACCGTAAGACGTGTCGCTTTCATATTCACACTTTGTATTCGTGTCATGAATACCTATCCGGAACTCACCCTGTTAGTCGAAAAATTTTGTCGGTTCGGAGTTATCCCTCCGAAACCAAAAAACCTTGTTATCGTTCCAACACCATAACCGTAAAAGGTAGAGAAAAAACAAAGGGTGAAATTTGTTCAGGACCAGACCCCGGTTCTTCGTTACATTTGGATCGAAAAGATTCAACGACTCATTGGTAGAGTTATGCCCCTATGAAAATTTACCGGTGTCGGTGGACCACCAAAACTCAGAAACCGTAAGTCGTAGACACCTAGGATCTTCACCAATCATCATCAATTTATGTATCTTTGAAAAATACCTCAAGGTCAAATTTGTATGTTGACCTTGACCTTTGACCTAACACCTTGTTATGGGATAATCTCAGAAACCATTATACTTACAGATGTTTTAAATAGTGGAAAATGTTTGGATCATTATGGCGCAACTTTGTTACATTTTGACCAAAGAGATTTGACCATTCTATAAGGGGCATAACCCCTGTTTTAGGTTTCTGAAAACACAAAATCAGCTTTTACTATATAACCAAAGGTCCTAGACCCATGGGGTCTTCAGCAATGACATTGGGGACTAATGACCTTGACAAAGGTCAAAAGGTCAAAGGTCAAGGTCATGTCCCATATAGCGAATTTAGTGTTTTTAACCTTATTTAAAGGATTTTCAGTGTGTTTTAAAGCTTTTCAATACATTCTACGTCTATTGGGACATGTATTTTACATTAAAAAAGGAAAGACCTCTCAATTGTTCAAGAACAATTGACAGTTTAATTATTATTATTATTATTATTATTATTATTATTATTAAGGTCTTTCCTTTTTCTATAAGGAAAGACCTTACTGTATTTCTTCTGATTATTATTATTATTATTCTTCTTGTTCCGCCAAACTTTGACAAAATTTCCCTCCGTAACCGTAAACCATGTCGCTTTCATGTTCACACTTTGTATTGGTGTCATGAATACCTATCCGGAACTCACCCTGTGAGTCGAAATATTTTGTCGATTCGGAGTAATCCCTCCGAAACCCAAAAACCTTGTTATCGTTCCAACACCGTAACCGTAATAGGTAGAAAAAAAATGAAGGGTGAAATTTGTTCAAGACCAGACCCCGGTTCTTCGTTACATTTGGATCGAAAAGATTCAACGACTCATTGGTAGGGTTATGCCCCTATGAAAATTAACCGGTGTCGGTTGGCCACCAAAACTCAGAAACCGTAAGTCGTAGACACATAGGATCTTCACCAATCATCATCATTTCATGTATCTTTAAAAAATATCTCAAGGTCAAGATTGTATGTTGACCTTGACCTCTGACCTAACAGCTTGTTATGGGATAATCTCAGAAACCATTATACTTACAGAAGTTTTAAATGGTGGAAAATGTTTGGGTCATTATGGCGCAACTTTGTTACATTTTGATCAAAGAGATTTGACCTTTCTATAAGGGGCATAACCCCTGTTTTAGGTTTTTGAAAAGACAAAATCAGCTTTTACTATATAACCAAAGGTCCTAGACCCTTGGGGTCTTCAGTAATGGCATTGGGGACCAATGACCTTGACAAAGGTCAAAAGGTCAAAGGTCAAGGTCATGTCCCAGATAGCGAATTTAGTGTTTTTAACCTTATTTAAAGGATTTTTAGTGTGTTTTCGAGCTTTTTAAGGTTGACCTTGACCTTTTCAATACATTCTACGTCTGTTGGAACATGTATTTTACATTGAAAAAGGAAAGACCTCTCAATTGTTCAAGAACAATTGACAGTTTAATATTGTTCTTACATCTCTTCTGAAAAAAAAAATCCACATCCTTGTTATCAGTTGAACTCGGACACTACAAGTCTAATCGACCCCAAAATTTGCAGTCAGCAGGGCATACATGTACTTAAGGTTCATAAAACAACGTGGTGCAGATATCTCTCAAGACTTTTCCTAGAGAAAAAAAATTGCAATGCCGTATAAATTGCTTGCTAGGTCCGTAAATCTCAGTGAAATGCTACAATAAAATGTCCGCTCCTAGATTAAAATACTAATCTGTGTTACAAACTGGTGCTGAAAAATGTACATTTTAAGAAAATAATCGTTAAATGTGTATTAAAGTTCCACCGGTTCAATTAAATCCAAAACATGCACTGCTGGTGAACGGTGATCAAAATGTCAATTTCCTACAACGACAAAAGAAATTACATTGTGTACATTCCGTCTCTATACATGTTGTCTGTTCAACATCCCGACCTAAAGAGAAATAAAAAGACTAAGTTTTCGTTATTATAAACCCAAGTCACGTGGTGTCTCCTCAATCTGGCGCGCGCGCTGGACCTAAAATAAAATAAAAACTTTCCAAACTAAACATGAAACTTCCCCGGAATAATATAGACCCCTTACAGAAACAAACAAACAAACAAACAAACACACACACACACACACACACACACACACACACACACACACACACACACACACACACACA
The DNA here is from genome assembly GCF_965363235.1 of Mytilus galloprovincialis. Classification (NCBI taxonomy): domain Eukaryota; kingdom Metazoa; phylum Mollusca; class Bivalvia; order Mytilida; family Mytilidae; genus Mytilus; species Mytilus galloprovincialis. The sequence continues at coordinate 14,152 of NW_027468022.1, forward strand.
ATCATGTTTCAAAGGGGGGAAAGACCGTTTACAATTGCTTTTTAAAAGCAATTGATTTATATTATTAAGGTCTTTCCTTTTACTAAAGGGAAAGACCTTACTGTATTTCTTCTGATTATTATTATTAAGGTCTTTCCTTTTACAAAAGGGAAAGACCTTACTGTATTTCTTCTGATTATTATTATTATTATTAAGGTCTTTCCTTTTACTAAAGGGAAAGACCTTACTGTATTTCTTCTGATTATTATTATTATTATTATTATTATTATTATTATTATTATTCTTTTTGTTCCGCCAAGTTAGCCTCCGTAACCGTAAGACGTGTCGCTTTCATATTCACACTTTGTATTCGTGTCATGAATACCTATCCGGAACTCACCCTGTTAGTCGAAAAATTTTGTCGGTTCGGAGTTATCCCTCCGAAACCAAAAAACCTTGTTATCGTTCCAACACCGTAACCGTAAAAGGTAGAGAAAAAACAAAGGGTGAAATTTGTTCAGGACCAGACCCCGGTTCTTCGTTACATTTGGATCGAAAAGATTCAACGACTCATTGGTAGAGTTATGCCCCTATGAAAATTTACCGGTGTCGGTGGACCACCAAAACTCAGAAACCGTAAGTCGTAGACACCTAGGATCTTCACCAATCATCATCAATTTATGTATCTTTGAAAAATACCTCAAGGTCAAATTTGTATGTTGACCTTGACCTTTGACCTAACACCTTGTTATGGGATAATCTCAGAAACCATTATACTTACAGATGTTTTAAATAGTGGAAAATGTTTGGATCATTATGGCGCAACTTTGTTACATTTTGACCAAAGAGATTTGACCATTCTATAAGGGGCATAACCCCTGTTTTAGGTTTCTGAAAACACAAAATCAGCTTTTACTATATAACCAAAGGTCCTAGACCCATGGGGTCTTCAGCAATGACATTGGGGACTAATGACCTTGACAAAGGTCAAAAGGTCAAAGGTCAAGGTCATGTCCCATATAGCGAATTTAGTGTTTTTAACCTTATTTAAAGGATTTTCAGTGTGTTTTAAAGCTTTTCAATACATTCTACGTCTATTGGGACATGTATTTTACATTAAAAAAGGAAAGACCTCTCAATTGTTCAAGAACAATTGACAGTTTAATTATTATTATTATTATTATTATTATTATTATTATTAAGGTCTTTCCTTTTTCTATAAGGAAAGACCTTACTGTATTTCTTCTGATTATTATTATTATTATTCTTCTTGTTCCGCCAAACTTTGACAAAATTTCCCTCCGTAACCGTAAACCATGTCGCTTTCATGTTCACACTTTGTATTGGTGTCATGAATACCTATCCGGAACTCACCCTGTGAGTCGAAATATTTTGTCGATTCGGAGTAATCCCTCCGAAACCCAAAAACCTTGTTATCGTTCCAACACCGTAACCGTAATAGGTAGAAAAAAAATGAAGGGTGAAATTTGTTCAAGACCAGACCCCGGTTCTTCGTTACATTTGGATCGAAAAGATTCAACGACTCATTGGTAGGGTTATGCCCCTATGAAAATTAACCGGTGTCGGTTGGCCACCAAAACTCAGAAACCGTAAGTCGTAGACACATAGGATCTTCACCAATCATCATCATTTCATGTATCTTTAAAAAATATCTCAAGGTCAAGATTGTATGTTGACCTTGACCTCTGACCTAACAGCTTGTTATGGGATAATCTCAGAAACCATTATACTTACAGAAGTTTTAAATGGTGGAAAATGTTTGGGTCATTATGGCGCAACTTTGTTACATTTTGATCAAAGAGATTTGACCTTTCTATAAGGGGCATAACCCCTGTTTTAGGTTTTTGAAAAGACAAAATCAGCTTTTACTATATAACCAAAGGTCCTAGACCCTTGGGGTCTTCAGTAATGGCATTGGGGACCAATGACCTTGACAAAGGTCAAAAGGTCAAAGGTCAAGGTCATGTCCCAGATAGCGAATTTAGTGTTTTTAACCTTATTTAAAGGATTTTTAGTGTGTTTTCGAGCTTTTTAAGGTTGACCTTGACCTTTTCAATACATTCTACGTCTGTTGGAACATGTATTTTACATTGAAAAAGGAAAGACCTCTCAATTGTTCAAGAACAATTGACAGTTTAATATTGTTCTTACATCTCTTCTGAAAAAAAAAATCCACATCCTTGTTATCAGTTGAACTCGGACACTACAAGTCTAATCGACCCCAAAATTTGCAGTCAGCAGGGCATACATGTACTTAAGGTTCATAAAACAACGTGGTGCAGATATCTCTCAAGACTTTTCCTAGAGAAAAAAAATTGCAATGCCGTATAAATTGCTTGCTAGGTCCGTAAATCTCAGTGAAATGCTACAATAAAATGTCCGCTCCTAGATTAAAATACTAATCTGTGTTACAAACTGGTGCTGAAAAATGTACATTTTAAGAAAATAATCGTTAAATGTGTATTAAAGTTCCACCGGTTCAATTAAATCCAAAACATGCACTGCTGGTGAACGGTGATCAAAATGTCAATTTCCTACAACGACAAAAGAAATTACATTGTGTACATTCCGTCTCTATACATGTTGTCTGTTCAACATCCCGACCTAAAGAGAAATAAAAAGACTAAGTTTTCGTTATTATAAACCCAAGTCACGTGGTGTCTCCTCAATCTGGCGCGCGCGCTGGACCTAAAATAAAATAAAAACTTTCCAAACTAAACATGAAACTTCCCCGGAATAATATAGACCCCTTACAGAAACAAACAAACAAACAAACAAACACACACACACACAAACACACACACACACACACACACACACACACACACACACACAATCATGTTTCAAAGGGGGGAAAGACCGTTTACAATTGCTTTTTAAAAGCAATTGATTTATATTATTAAGGTCTTTCCTTTTACTAAAGGGAAAGACCTTACTGTATTTCTTCTGATTATTATTATTAAGGTCTTTCCTTTTACAAAAGGGAAAGACCTTACTGTATTTCTTCTGATTATTATTATTATTATTAAGGTCTTTCCTTTTACTAAAGGGAAAGACCTTACTGTATTTCTTCTGATTATTATTATTATTATTATTATTATTATTATTATTATTATTCTTTTTGTTCCGCCAAGTTAGCCTCCGTAACCGTAAGACGTGTCGCTTTCATATTCACACTTTGTATTCGTGTCATGAATACCTATCCGGAACTCACCCTGTTAGTCGAAAAATTTTGTCGGTTCGGAGTTATCCCTCCGAAACCAAAAAACCTTGTTATCGTTCCAACACCGTAACCGTAAAAGGTAGAGAAAAAACAAAGGGTGAAATTTGTTCAGGACCAGACCCCGGTTCTTCGTTACATTTGGATCGAAAAGATTCAACGACTCATTGGTAGAGTTATGCCCCTATGAAAATTTACCGGTGTCGGTGGACCACCAAAACTCAGAAACCGTAAGTCGTAGACACCTAGGATCTTCACCAATCATCATCAATTTATGTATCTTTGAAAAATACCTCAAGGTCAAATTTGTATGTTGACCTTGACCTTTGACCTAACACCTTGTTATGGGATAATCTCAGAAACCATTATACTTACAGATGTTTTAAATAGTGGAAAATGTTTGGATCATTATGGCGCAACTTTGTTACATTTTGACCAAAGAGATTTGACCATTCTATAAGGGGCATAACCCCTGTTTTAGGTTTCTGAAAACACAAAATCAGCTTTTACTATATAACCAAAGGTCCTAGACCCATGGGGTCTTCAGCAATGACATTGGGGACTAATGACCTTGACAAAGGTCAAAAGGTCAAAGGTCAAGGTCATGTCCCATATAGCGAATTTAGTGTTTTTAACCTTATTTAAAGGATTTTCAGTGTGTTTTAAAGCTTTTCAATACATTCTACGTCTATTGGGACATGTATTTTACATTAAAAAAGGAAAGACCTCTCAATTGTTCAAGAACAATTGACAGTTTAATTATTATTATTATTATTATTATTATTATTATTATTAAGGTCTTTCCTTTTTCTATAAGGAAAGACCTTACTGTATTTCTTCTGATTATTATTATTATTATTCTTCTTGTTCCGCCAAACTTTGACAAAATTTCCCTCCGTAACCGTAAACCATGTCGCTTTCATGTTCACACTTTGTATTGGTGTCATGAATACCTATCCGGAACTCACCCTGTGAGTCGAAATATTTTGTCGATTCGGAGTAATCCCTCCGAAACCCAAAAACCTTGTTATCGTTCCAACACCGTAACCGTAATAGGTAGAAAAAAAATGAAGGGTGAAATTTGTTCAAGACCAGACCCCGGTTCTTCGTTACATTTGGATCGAAAAGATTCAACGACTCATTGGTAGGGTTATGCCCCTATGAAAATTAACCGGTGTCGGTTGGCCACCAAAACTCAGAAACCGTAAGTCGTAGACACATAGGATCTTCACCAATCATCATCATTTCATGTATCTTTAAAAAATATCTCAAGGTCAAGATTGTATGTTGACCTTGACCTCTGACCTAACAGCTTGTTATGGGATAATCTCAGAAACCATTATACTTACAGAAGTTTTAAATGGTGGAAAATGTTTGGGTCATTATGGCGCAACTTTGTTACATTTTGATCAAAGAGATTTGACCTTTCTATAAGGGGCATAACCCCTGTTTTAGGTTTTTGAAAAGACAAAATCAGCTTTTACTATATAACCAAAGGTCCTAGACCCTTGGGGTCTTCAGTAATGGCATTGGGGACCAATGACCTTGACAAAGGTCAAAAGGTCAAAGGTCAAGGTCATGTCCCAGATAGCGAATTTAGTGTTTTTAACCTTATTTAAAGGATTTTTAGTGTGTTTTCGAGCTTTTTAAGGTTGACCTTGACCTTTTCAATACATTCTACGTCTGTTGGAACATGTATTTTACATTGAAAAAGGAAAGACCTCTCAATTGTTCAAGAACAATTGACAGTTTAATATTGTTCTTACATCTCTTCTGAAAAAAAAAATCCACATCCTTGTTATCAGTTGAACTCGGACACTACAAGTCTAATCGACCCCAAAATTTGCAGTCAGCAGGGCATACATGTACTTAAGGTTCATAAAACAACGTGGTGCAGATATCTCTCAAGACTTTTCCTAGAGAAAAAAAATTGCAATGCCGTATAAATTGCTTGCTAGGTCCGTAAATCTCAGTGAAATGCTACAATAAAATGTCCGCTCCTAGATTAAAATACTAATCTGTGTTACAAACTGGTGCTGAAAAATGTACATTTTAAGAAAATAATCGTTAAATGTGTATTAAAGTTCCACCGGTTCAATTAAATCCAAAACATGCACTGCTGGTGAACGGTGATCAAAATGTCAATTTCCTACAACGACAAAAGAAATTACATTGTGTACATTCCGTCTCTATACATGTTGTCTGTTCAACATCCCGTCCTAAAGAGAAATAAAAAGACTAAGTTTTCGTTATTATAAACCCAAGTCACGTGGTGTCTCCTCAATCTGGCGCGCGCGCTGGACCTAAAATAAAATAAAAACTTTCCAAACTAAACATGAAACTTCCCCGGAATAATATAGACCCCTTACAGAAACAAACAAACAAACAAACAAACACACACACACACAAACACACACACACACACACACACACACACACACACACACACACAATCATGTTTCAAAGGGGGGAAAGACCGTTTACAATTGCTTTTTAAAAGCAATTGATTTATATTATTAAGGTCTTTCCTTTTACTAAAGGGAAAGACCTTACTGTATTTCTTCTGATTATTATTATTAAGGTCTTTCCTTTTACAAAAGGGAAAGACCTTACTGTATTTCTTCTGATTATTATTATTATTATTAAGGTCTTTCCTTTTACTAAAGGGAAAGACCTTACTGTATTTCTTCTGATTATTATTATTATTATTATTATTATTATTATTATTATTATTATTCTTTTTGTTCCGCCAAGTTAGCCTCCGTAACCGTAAGACGTGTCGCTTTCATATTCACACTTTGTATTCGTGTCATGAATACCTATCCGGAACTCACCCTGTTAGTCGAAAAATTTTGTCGGTTCGGAGTTATCCCTCCGAAACCAAAAAACCTTGTTATCGTTCCAACACCGTAACCGTAAAAGGTAGAGAAAAAACAAAGGGTGAAATTTGTTCAGGACCAGACCCCGGTTCTTCGTTACATTTGGATCGAAAAGATTCAACGACTCATTGGTAGAGTTATGCCCCTATGAAAATTTACCGGTGTCGGTGGACCACCAAAACTCAGAAACCGTAAGTCGTAGACACCTAGGATCTTCACCAATCATCATCAATTTATGTATCTTTGAAAAATACCTCAAGGTCAAATTTGTATGTTGACCTTGACCTTTGACCTAACACCTTGTTATGGGATAATCTCAGAAACCATTATACTTACAGATGTTTTAAATAGTGGAAAATGTTTGGATCATTATGGCGCAACTTTGTTACATTTTGACCAAAGAGATTTGACCATTCTATAAGGGGCATAACCCCTGTTTTAGGTTTCTGAAAACACAAAATCAGCTTTTACTATATAACCAAAGGTCCTAGACCCATGGGGTCTTCAGCAATGACATTGGGGACTAATGACCTTGACAAAGGTCAAAAGGTCAAAGGTCAAGGTCATGTCCCATATAGCGAATTTAGTGTTTTTAACCTTATTTAAAGGATTTTCAGTGTGTTTTAAAGCTTTTCAATACATTCTACGTCTATTGGGACATGTATTTTACATTAAAAAAGGAAAGACCTCTCAATTGTTCAAGAACAATTGACAGTTTAATTATTATTATTATTATTATTATTATTATTATTATTAAGGTCTTTCCTTTTTCTATAAGGAAAGACCTTACTGTATTTCTTCTGATTATTATTATTATTATTCTTCTTGTTCCGCCAAACTTTGACAAAATTTCCCTCCGTAACCGTAAACCATGTCGCTTTCATGTTCACACTTTGTATTGGTGTCATGAATACCTATCCGGAACTCACCCTGTGAGTCGAAATATTTTGTCGATTCGGAGTAATCCCTCCGAAACCCAAAAACCTTGTTATCGTTCCAACACCGTAACCGTAATAGGTAGAAAAAAAATGAAGGGTGAAATTTGTTCAAGACCAGACCCCGGTTCTTCGTTACATTTGGATCGAAAAGATTCAACGACTCATTGGTAGGGTTATGCCCCTATGAAAATTAACCGGTGTCGGTTGGCCACCAAAACTCAGAAACCGTAAGTCGTAGACACATAGGATCTTCACCAATCATCATCATTTCATGTATCTTTAAAAAATATCTCAAGGTCAAGATTGTATGTTGACCTTGACCTCTGACCTAACAGCTTGTTATGGGATAATCTCAGAAACCATTATACTTACAGAAGTTTTAAATGGTGGAAAATGTTTGGGTCATTATGGCGCAACTTTGTTACATTTTGATCAAAGAGATTTGACCTTTCTATAAGGGGCATAACCCCTGTTTTAGGTTTTTGAAAAGACAAAATCAGCTTTTACTATATAACCAAAGGTCCTAGACCCTTGGGGTCTTCAGTAATGGCATTGGGGACCAATGACCTTGACAAAGGTCAAAAGGTCAAAGGTCAAGGTCATGTCCCAGATAGCGAATTTAGTGTTTTTAACCTTATTTAAAGGATTTTTAGTGTGTTTTCGAGCTTTTTAAGGTTGACCTTGACCTTTTCAATACATTCTACGTCTGTTGGAACATGTATTTTACATTGAAAAAGGAAAGACCTCTCAATTGTTCAAGAACAATTGACAGTTTAATATTGTTCTTACATCTCTTCTGAAAAAAAAAATCCACATCCTTGTTATCAGTTGAACTCGGACACTACAAGTCTAATCGACCCCAAAATTTGCAGTCAGCAGGGCATACATGTACTTAAGGTTCATAAAACAACGTGGTGCAGATATCTCTCAAGACTTTTCCTAGAGAAAAAAAATTGCAATGCCGTATAAATTGCTTGCTAGGTCCGTAAATCTCAGTGAAATGCTACAATAAAATGTCCGCTCCTAGATTAAAATACTAATCTGTGTTACAAACTGGTGCTGAAAAATGTACATTTTAAGAAAATAATCGTTAAATGTGTATTAAAGTTCCACCGGTTCAATTAAATCCAAAACATGCACTGCTGGTGAACGGTGATCAAAATGTCAATTTCCTACAACGACAAAAGAAATTACATTGTGTACATTCCGTCTCTATACATGTTGTCTGTTCAACATCCCGTCCTAAAGAGAAATAAAAAGACTAAGTTTTCGTTATTATAAACCCAAGTCACGTGGTGTCTCCTCAATCTGGCGCGCGCGCTGGACCTAAAATAAAATAAAAACTTTCCAAACTAAACATGAAACTTCCCCGGAATAATATAGACCCCTTACAGAAACAAACAAACAAACAAACAAACACACACACACACAAACACACACACACACACACACACACACACACACACACACAATCATGTTTCAAAGGGGGGAAAGACCGTTTACAATTGCTTTTTAAAAGCAATTGATTTATATTATTAAGGTCTTTCCTTTTACTAAAGGGAAAGACCTTACTGTATTTCTTCTGATTATTATTATTAAGGTCTTTCCTTTTACAAAAGGGAAAGACCTTACTGTATTTCTTCTGATTATTATTATTATTATTAAGGTCTTTCCTTTTACTAAAGGGAAAGACCTTACTGTATTTCTTCTGATTATTATTATTATTATTATTATTATTATTATTATTATTATTATTCTTTTTGTTCCGCCAAGTTAGCCTCCGTAACCGTAAGACGTGTCGCTTTCATATTCACACTTTGTATTCGTGTCATGAATACCTATCCGGAACTCACCCTGTTAGTCGAAAAATTTTGTCGGTTCGGAGTTATCCCTCCGAAACCAAAAAACCTTGTTATCGTTCCAACACCGTAACCGTAAAAGGTAGAGAAAAAACAAAGGGTGAAATTTGTTCAGGACCAGACCCCGGTTCTTCGTTACATTTGGATCGAAAAGATTCAACGACTCATTGGTAGAGTTATGCCCCTATGAAAATTTACCGGTGTCGGTGGACCACCAAAACTCAGAAACCGTAAGTCGTAGACACCTAGGATCTTCACCAATCATCATCAATTTATGTATCTTTGAAAAATACCTCAAGGTCAAATTTGTATGTTGACCTTGACCTTTGACCTAACACCTTGTTATGGGATAATCTCAGAAACCATTATACTTACAGATGTTTTAAATAGTGGAAAATGTTTGGATCATTATGGCGCAACTTTGTTACATTTTGACCAAAGAGATTTGACCATTCTATAAGGGGCATAACCCCTGTTTTAGGTTTCTGAAAACACAAAATCAGCTTTTACTATATAACCAAAGGTCCTAGACCCATGGGGTCTTCAGCAATGACATTGGGGACTAATGACCTTGACAAAGGTCAAAAGGTCAAAGGTCAAGGTCATGTCCCATATAGCGAATTTAGTGTTTTTAACCTTATTTAAAGGATTTTCAGTGTGTTTTAAAGCTTTTCAATACATTCTACGTCTATTGGGACATGTATTTTACATTAAAAAAGGAAAGACCTCTCAATTGTTCAAGAACAATTGACAGTTTAATTATTATTATTATTATTATTATTATTATTATTATTAAGGTCTTTCCTTTTTCTATAAGGAAAGACCTTACTGTATTTCTTCTGATTATTATTATTATTATTCTTCTTGTTCCGCCAAACTTTGACAAAATTTCCCTCCGTAACCGTAAACCATGTCGCTTTCATGTTCACACTTTGTATTGGTGTCATGAATACCTATCCGGAACTCACCCTGTGAGTCGAAATATTTTGTCGATTCGGAGTAATCCCTCCGAAACCCAAAAACCTTGTTATCGTTCCAACACCGTAACCGTAATAGGTAGAAAAAAAATGAAGGGTGAAATTTGTTCAAGACCAGACCCCGGTTCTTCGTTACATTTGGATCGAAAAGATTCAACGACTCATTGGTAGGGTTATGCCCCTATGAAAATTAACCGGTGTCGGTTGGCCACCAAAACTCAGAAACCGTAAGTCGTAGACACATAGGATCTTCACCAATCATCATCATTTCATGTATCTTTAAAAAATATCTCAAGGTCAAGATTGTATGTTGACCTTGACCTCTGACCTAACAGCTTGTTATGGGATAATCTCAGAAACCATTATACTTACAGAAGTTTTAAATGGTGGAAAATGTTTGGGTCATTATGGCGCAACTTTGTTACATTTTGATCAAAGAGATTTGACCTTTCTATAAGGGGCATAACCCCTGTTTTAGGTTTTTGAAAAGACAAAATCAGCTTTTACTATATAACCAAAGGTCCTAGACCCTTGGGGTCTTCAGTAATGGCATTGGGGACCAATGACCTTGACAAAGGTCAAAAGGTCAAAGGTCAAGGTCATGTCCCAGATAGCGAATTTAGTGTTTTTAACCTTATTTAAAGGATTTTTAGTGTGTTTTCGAGCTTTTTAAGGTTGACCTTGACCTTTTCAATACATTCTACGTCTGTTGGAACATGTATTTTACATTGAAAAAGGAAAGACCTCTCAATTGTTCAAGAACAATTGACAGTTTAATATTGTTCTTACATCTCTTCTGAAAAAAAAAATCCACATCCTTGTTATCAGTTGAACTCGGACACTACAAGTCTAATCGACCCCAAAATTTGCAGTCAGCAGGGCATACATGTACTTAAGGTTCATAAAACAACGTGGTGCAGATATCTCTCAAGACTTTTCCTAGAGAAAAAAAATTGCAATGCCGTATAAATTGCTTGCTAGGTCCGTAAATCTCAGTGAAATGCTACAATAAAATGTCCGCTCCTAGATTAAAATACTAATCTGTGTTACAAACTGGTGCTGAAAAATGTACATTTTAAGAAAATAATCGTTAAATGTGTATTAAAGTTCCACCGGTTCAATTAAATCCAAAACATGCACTGCTGGTGAACGGTGATCAAAATGTCAATTTCCTACAACGACAAAAGAAATTACATTGTGTACATTCCGTCTCTATACATGTTGTCTGTTCAACATCCCGTCCTAAAGAGAAATAAAAAGACTAAGTTTTCGTTATTATAAACCCAAGTCACGTGGTGTCTCCTCAATCTGGCGCGCGCGCTGGACCTAAAATAAAATAAAAACTTTCCAAACTAAACATGAAACTTCCCCGGAATAATATAGACCCCTTACAGAAACAAACAAACAAACAAACAAACACACACACACACAAACACACACACACACACACACACACACACACACACACACACAATCATGTTTCAAAGGGGGGAAAGACCGTTTACAATTGCTTTTTAAAAGCAATTGATTTATATTATTAAGGTCTTTCCTTTTACTAAAGGGAAAGACCTTACTGTATTTCTTCTGATTATTATTATTAAGGTCTTTCCTTTTACAAAAGGGAAAGACCTTACTGTATTTCTTCTGATTATTATTATTATTATTAAGGTCTTTCCTTTTACTAAAGGGAAAGACCTTACTGTATTTCTTCTGATTATTATTATTATTATTATTATTATTATTATTATTATTATTATTCTTTTTGTTCCGCCAAGTTAGCCTCCGTAACCGTAAGACGTGTCGCTTTCATATTCACACTTTGTATTCGTGTCATGAATACCTATCCGGAACTCACCCTGTTAGTCGAAAAATTTTGTCGGTTCGGAGTTATCCCTCCGAAACCAAAAAACCTTGTTATCGTTCCAACACCGTAACCGTAAAAGGTAGAGAAAAAACAAAGGGTGAAATTTGTTCAGGACCAGACCCCGGTTCTTCGTTACATTTGGATCGAAAAGATTCAACGACTCATTGGTAGAGTTATGCCCCTATGAAAATTTACCGGTGTCGGTGGACCACCAAAACTCAGAAACCGTAAGTCGTAGACACCTAGGATCTTCACCAATCATCATCAATTTATGTATCTTTGAAAAATACCTCAAGGTCAAATTTGTATGTTGACCTTGACCTTTGACCTAACACCTTGTTATGGGATAATCTCAGAAACCATTATACTTACAGATGTTTTAAATAGTGGAAAATGTTTGGATCATTATGGCGCAACTTTGTTACATTTTGACCAAAGAGATTTGACCATTCTATAAGGGGCATAACCCCTGTTTTAGGTTTCTGAAAACACAAAATCAGCTTTTACTATATAACCAAAGGTCCTAGACCCATGGGGTCTTCAGCAATGACATTGGGGACTAATGACCTTGACAAAGGTCAAAAGGTCAAAGGTCAAGGTCATGTCCCATATAGCGAATTTAGTGTTTTTAACCTTATTTAAAGGATTTTCAGTGTGTTTTAAAGCTTTTCAATACATTCTACGTCTATTGGGACATGTATTTTACATTAAAAAAGGAAAGACCTCTCAATTGTTCAAGAACAATTGACAGTTTAATTATTATTATTATTATTATTATTATTATTATTATTAAGGTCTTTCCTTTTTCTATAAGGAAAGACCTTACTGTATTTCTTCTGATTATTATTATTATTATTCTTCTTGTTCCGCCAAACTTTGACAAAATTTCCCTCCGTAACCGTAAACCATGTCGCTTTCATGTTCACACTTTGTATTGGTGTCATGAATACCTATCCGGAACTCACCCTGTGAGTCGAAATATTTTGTCGATTCGGAGTAATCCCTCCGAAACCCAAAAACCTTGTTATCGTTCCAACACCGTAACCGTAATAGGTAGAAAAAAAATGAAGGGTGAAATTTGTTCAAGACCAGACCCCGGTTCTTCGTTACATTTGGATCGAAAAGATTCAACGACTCATTGGTAGGGTTATGCCCCTATGAAAATTAACCGGTGTCGGTTGGCCACCAAAACTCAGAAACCGTAAGTCGTAGACACATAGGATCTTCACCAATCATCATCATTTCATGTATCTTTAAAAAATATCTCAAGGTCAAGATTGTATGTTGACCTTGACCTCTGACCTAACAGCTTGTTATGGGATAATCTCAGAAACCATTATACTTACAGAAGTTTTAAATGGTGGAAAATGTTTGGGTCATTATGGCGCAACTTTGTTACATTTTGATCAAAGAGATTTGACCTTTCTATAAGGGGCATAACCCCTGTTTTAGGTTTTTGAAAAGACAAAATCAGCTTTTACTATATAACCAAAGGTCCTAGACCCTTGGGGTCTTCAGTAATGGCATTGGGGACCAATGACCTTGACAAAGGTCAAAAGGTCAAAGGTCAAGGTCATGTCCCAGATAGCGAATTTAGTGTTTTTAACCTTATTTAAAGGATTTTTAGTGTGTTTTCGAGCTTTTTAAGGTTGACCTTGACCTTTTCAATACATTCTACGTCTGTTGGAACATGTATTTTACATTGAAAAAGGAAAGACCTCTCAATTGTTCAAGAACAATTGACAGTTTAATATTGTTCTTACATCTCTTCTGAAAAAAAAAATCCACATCCTTGTTATCAGTTGAACTCGGACACTACAAGTCTAATCGACCCCAAAATTTGCAGTCAGCAGGGCATACATGTACTTAAGGTTCATAAAACAACGTGGTGCAGATATCTCTCAAGACTTTTCCTAGAGAAAAAAAATTGCAATGCCGTATAAATTGCTTGCTAGGTCCGTAAATCTCAGTGAAATGCTACAATAAAATGTCCGCTCCTAGATTAAAATACTAATCTGTGTTACAAACTGGTGCTGAAAAATGTACATTTTAAGAAAATAATCGTTAAATGTGTATTAAAGTTCCACCGGTTCAATTAAATCCAAAACATGCACTGCTGGTGAACGGTGATCAAAATGTCAATTTCCTACAACGACAAAAGAAATTACATTGTGTACATTCCGTCTCTATACATGTTGTCTGTTCAACATCCCGACCTAAAGAGAAATAAAAAGACTAAGTTTTCGTTATTATAAACCCAAGTCACGTGGTGTCTCCTCAATCTGGCGCGCGCGCTGGACCTAAAATAAAATAAAAACTTTCCAAACTAAACATGAAACTTCCCCGGAATAATATAGACCCCTTACAGAAACAAACAAACAAACAAACAAACACACACACACACAACACACACACACACACACACACACACACACACACACACACACACATCATGTTTCAAAGGGGGGAAAGACCGTTTACAATTGCTTTTTAAAAGCAATTGATTTATATTATTAAGGTCTTTCCTTTTACTAAAGGGAAAGACCTTACTGTATTTCTTCTGATTATTATTATTAAGGTCTTTCCTTTTACAAAAGGGAAAGACCTTACTGTATTTCTTCTGATTATTATTATTATTATTAAGGTCTTTCCTTTTACTAAAGGGAAAGACCTTACTGTATTTCTTCTGATTATTATTATTATTATTATTATTATTATTATTATTATTATTATTCTTTTTGTTCCGCCAAGTTAGCCTCCGTAACCGTAAGACGTGTCGCTTTCATATTCACACTTTGTATTCGTGTCATGAATACCTATCCGGAACTCACCCTGTTAGTCGAAAAATTTTGTCGGTTCGGAGTTATCCCTCCGAAACCAAAAAACCTTGTTATCGTTCCAACACCGTAACCGTAAAAGGTAGAGAAAAAACAAAGGGTGAAATTTGTTCAGGACCAGACCCCGGTTCTTCGTTACATTTGGATCGAAAAGATTCAACGACTCATTGGTAGAGTTATGCCCCTATGAAAATTTACCGGTGTCGGTGGACCACCAAAACTCAGAAACCGTAAGTCGTAGACACCTAGGATCTTCACCAATCATCATCAATTTATGTATCTTTGAAAAATACCTCAAGGTCAAATTTGTATGTTGACCTTGACCTTTGACCTAACACCTTGTTATGGGATAATCTCAGAAACCATTATACTTACAGATGTTTTAAATAGTGGAAAATGTTTGGATCATTATGGCGCAACTTTGTTACATTTTGACCAAAGAGATTTGACCATTCTATAAGGGGCATAACCCCTGTTTTAGGTTTCTGAAAACACAAAATCAGCTTTTACTATATAACCAAAGGTCCTAGACCCATGGGGTCTTCAGCAATGACATTGGGGACTAATGACCTTGACAAAGGTCAAAAGGTCAAAGGTCAAGGTCATGTCCCATATAGCGAATTTAGTGTTTTTAACCTTATTTAAAGGATTTTCAGTGTGTTTTAAAGCTTTTCAATACATTCTACGTCTATTGGGACATGTATTTTACATTAAAAAAGGAAAGACCTCTCAATTGTTCAAGAACAATTGACAGTTTAATTATTATTATTATTATTATTATTATTATTATTATTAAGGTCTTTCCTTTTTCTATAAGGAAAGACCTTACTGTATTTCTTCTGATTATTATTATTATTATTCTTCTTGTTCCGCCAAACTTTGACAAAATTTCCCTCCGTAACCGTAAACCATGTCGCTTTCATGTTCACACTTTGTATTGGTGTCATGAATACCTATCCGGAACTCACCCTGTGAGTCGAAATATTTTGTCGATTCGGAGTAATCCCTCCGAAACCCAAAAACCTTGTTATCGTTCCAACACCGTAACCGTAATAGGTAGAAAAAAAATGAAGGGTGAAATTTGTTCAAGACCAGACCCCGGTTCTTCGTTACATTTGGATCGAAAAGATTCAACGACTCATTGGTAGGGTTATGCCCCTATGAAAATTAACCGGTGTCGGTTGGCCACCAAAACTCAGAAACCGTAAGTCGTAGACACATAGGATCTTCACCAATCATCATCATTTCATGTATCTTTAAAAAATATCTCAAGGTCAAGATTGTATGTTGACCTTGACCTCTGACCTAACAGCTTGTTATGGGATAATCTCAGAAACCATTATACTTACAGAAGTTTTAAATGGTGGAAAATGTTTGGGTCATTATGGCGCAACTTTGTTACATTTTGATCAAAGAGATTTGACCTTTCTATAAGGGGCATAACCCCTGTTTTAGGTTTTTGAAAAGACAAAATCAGCTTTTACTATATAACCAAAGGTCCTAGACCCTTGGGGTCTTCAGTAATGGCATTGGGGACCAATGACCTTGACAAAGGTCAAAAGGTCAAAGGTCAAGGTCATGTCCCAGATAGCGAATTTAGTGTTTTTAACCTTATTTAAAGGATTTTTAGTGTGTTTTCGAGCTTTTTAAGGTTGACCTTGACCTTTTCAATACATTCTACGTCTGTTGGAACATGTATTTTACATTGAAAAAGGAAAGACCTCTCAATTGTTCAAGAACAATTGACAGTTTAATATTGTTCTTACATCTCTTCTGAAAAAAAAAATCCACATCCTTGTTATCAGTTGAACTCGGACACTACAAGTCTAATCGACCCCAAAATTTGCAGTCAGCAGGGCATACATGTACTTAAGGTTCATAAAACAACGTGGTGCAGATATCTCTCAAGACTTTTCCTAGAGAAAAAAAATTGCAATGCCGTATAAATTGCTTGCTAGGTCCGTAAATCTCAGTGAAATGCTACAATAAAATGTCCGCTCCTAGATTAAAATACTAATCTGTGTTACAAACTGGTGCTGAAAATGTACATTTTAAGAAAATAATCGTTAAATGTGTATTAAAGTTCCACCGGTTCAATTAAATCCAAAACATGCACTGCTGGTGAACGGTGATCAAAATGTCAATTTCCTACAACGACAAAAGAAATTACATTGTGTACATTCCGTCTCTATACATGTTGTCTGTTCAACATCCCGACCTAAAGAGAAATAAAAAGACTAAGTTTTCGTTATTATAAACCCAAGTCACGTGGTGTCTCCTCAATCTGGCGCGCGCGCTGGACCTAAAATAAAATAAAAACTTTCCAAACTAAACATGAAACTTCCCCGGAATAATATAGACCCCTTACAGAAACAAACAAACAAACAAACAACCACACACACACAACACACACACACACACACACACACACACACACACACACACACACACACACAATCATGTTTCAAAGGGGGGAAAGACCGTTTACAATTGCTTTTTAAAAGCAATTGATTTATATTATTAAGGTCTTTCCTTTTACTAAAGGGAAAGACCTTACTGTATTTCTTCTGATTATTATTATTAAGGTCTTTCCTTTTACAAAAGGGAAAGACCTTACTGTATTTCTTCTGATTATTATTATTATTATTAAGGTCTTTCCTTTTACTAAAGGGAAAGACCTTACTGTATTTCTTCTGATTATTATTATTATTATTATTATTATTATTATTATTATTATTATTCTTTTTGTTCCGCCAAGTTAGCCTCCGTAACCGTAAGACGTGTCGCTTTCATATTCACACTTTGTATTCGTGTCATGAATACCTATCCGGAACTCACCCTGTTAGTCGAAAAATTTTGTCGGTTCGGAGTTATCCCTCCGAAACCAAAAAACCTTGTTATCGTTCCAACACCGTAACCGTAAAAGGTAGAGAAAAAACAAAGGGTGAAATTTGTTCAGGACCAGACCCCGGTTCTTCGTTACATTTGGATCGAAAAGATTCAACGACTCATTGGTAGAGTTATGCCCCTATGAAAATTTACCGGTGTCGGTGGACCACCAAAACTCAGAAACCGTAAGTCGTAGACACCTAGGATCTTCACCAATCATCATCAATTTATGTATCTTTGAAAAATACCTCAAGGTCAAATTTGTATGTTGACCTTGACCTTTGACCTAACACCTTGTTATGGGATAATCTCAGAAACCATTATACTTACAGATGTTTTAAATAGTGGAAAATGTTTGGATCATTATGGCGCAACTTTGTTACATTTTGACCAAAGAGATTTGACCATTCTATAAGGGGCATAACCCCTGTTTTAGGTTTCTGAAAACACAAAATCAGCTTTTACTATATAACCAAAGGTCCTAGACCCATGGGGTCTTCAGCAATGACATTGGGGACTAATGACCTTGACAAAGGTCAAAAGGTCAAAGGTCAAGGTCATGTCCCATATAGCGAATTTAGTGTTTTTAACCTTATTTAAAGGATTTTCAGTGTGTTTTAAAGCTTTTCAATACATTCTACGTCTATTGGGACATGTATTTTACATTAAAAAAGGAAAGACCTCTCAATTGTTCAAGAACAATTGACAGTTTAATTATTATTATTATTATTATTATTATTATTATTATTAAGGTCTTTCCTTTTTCTATAAGGAAAGACCTTACTGTATTTCTTCTGATTATTATTATTATTATTCTTCTTGTTCCGCCAAACTTTGACAAAATTTCCCTCCGTAACCGTAAACCATGTCGCTTTCATGTTCACACTTTGTATTGGTGTCATGAATACCTATCCGGAACTCACCCTGTGAGTCAAATATTTTGTCGATTCGGAGTAATCCCTCCGAAACCCAAAAACCTTGTTATCGTTCCAACACCGTAACCGTAATAGGTAGAAAAAAAATGAAGGGTGAAATTTGTTCAAGACCAGACCCCGGTTCTTCGTTACATTTGGATCGAAAAGATTCAACGACTCATTGGTAGGGTTATGCCCCTATGAAAATTAACCGGTGTCGGTTGGCCACCAAAACTCAGAAACCGTAAGTCGTAGACACATAGGATCTTCACCAATCATCATCATTTCATGTATCTTTAAAAAATATCTCAAGGTCAAGATTGTATGTTGACCTTGACCTCTGACCTAACAGCTTGTTATGGGATAATCTCAGAAACCATTATACTTACAGAAGTTTTAAATGGTGGAAAATGTTTGGGTCATTATGGCGCAACTTTGTTACATTTTGATCAAAGAGATTTGACCTTTCTATAAGGGGCATAACCCCTGTTTTAGGTTTTTGAAAAGACAAAATCAGCTTTTACTATATAACCAAAGGTCCTAGACCCTTGGGGTCTTCAGTAATGGCATTGGGGACCAATGACCTTGACAAAGGTCAAAAGGTCAAAGGTCAAGGTCATGTCCCAGATAGCGAATTTAGTGTTTTTAACCTTATTTAAAGGATTTTTAGTGTGTTTTCGAGCTTTTTAAGGTTGACCTTGACCTTTTCAATACATTCTACGTCTGTTGGAACATGTATTTTACATTGAAAAAGGAAAGACCTCTCAATTGTTCAAGAACAATTGACAGTTTAATATTGTTCTTACATCTCTTCTGAAAAAAAAAATCCACATCCTTGTTATCAGTTGAACTCGGACACTACAAGTCTAATCGACCCCAAAATTTGCAGTCAGCAGGGCATACATGTACTTAAGGTTCATAAAACAACGTGGTGCAGATATCTCTCAAGACTTTTCCTAGAGAAAAAAAATTGCAATGCCGTATAAATTGCTTGCTAGGTCCGTAAATCTCAGTGAAATGCTACAATAAAATGTCCGCTCCTAGATTAAAATACTAATCTGTGTTACAAACTGGTGCTGAAAAATGTACATTTTAAGAAAATAATCGTTAAATGTGTATTAAAGTTCCACCGGTTCAATTAAATCCAAAACATGCACTGCTGGTGAACGGTGATCAAAATGTCAATTTCCTACAACGACAAAAGAAATTACATTGTGTACATTCCGTCTCTATACATGTTGTCTGTTCAACATCCCGACCTAAAGAGAAATAAAAAGACTAAGTTTTCGTTATTATAAACCCAAGTCACGTGGTGTCTCCTCAATCTGGCGCGCGCGCTGGACCTAAAATAAAATAAAAACTTTCCAAACTAAACATGAAACTTCCCCGGAATAATATAGACCCCTTACAGAAACAAACAAACAAACAAACAAACACACACACACACACACACACACACACACACACACACACACACACACACACACACAATCATGTTTCAAAGGGGGGAAAGACCGTTTACAATTGCTTTTTAAAAGCAATTGATTTATATTATTAAGGTCTTTCCTTTTACTAAAGGGAAAGACCTTACTGTATTTCTTCTGATTATTATTATTAAGGTCTTTCCTTTTACAAAAGGGAAAGACCTTACTGTATTTCTTCTGATTATTATTATTATTATTAAGGTCTTTCCTTTAAAGGGAAAGACCTTACTGTATTTCTTCTGATTATTATTATTATTATTATTATTATTATTATTATTATTATTATTCTTTTTGTTCCGCCAAGTTAGCCTCCGTAACCGTAAGACGTGTCGCTTTCATATTCACACTTTGTATTCGTGTCATGAATACCTATCCGGAACTCACCCTGTTAGTCGAAAAATTTTGTCGGTTCGGAGTTATCCCTCCGAAACCAAAAAACCTTGTTATCGTTCCAACACCGTAACCGTAAAAGGTAGAGAAAAAACAAAGGGTGAAATTTGTTCAGGACCAGACCCCGGTTCTTCGTTACATTTGGATCGAAAAGATTCAACGACTCATTGGTAGAGTTATGCCCCTATGAAAATTTACCGGTGTCGGTGGACCACCAAAACTCAGAAACCGTAAGTCGTAGACACCTAGGATCTTCACCAATCATCATCAATTTATGTATCTTTGAAAAATACCTCAAGGTCAAATTTGTATGTTGACCTTGACCTTTGACCTAACACCTTGTTATGGGATAATCTCAGAAACCATTATACTTACAGATGTTTTAAATAGTGGAAAATGTTTGGATCATTATGGCGCAACTTTGTTACATTTTGACCAAAGAGATTTGACCATTCTATAAGGGGCATAACCCCTGTTTTAGGTTTCTGAAAACACAAAATCAGCTTTTACTATATAACCAAAGGTCCTAGACCCATGGGGTCTTCAGCAATGACATTGGGGACTAATGACCTTGACAAAGGTCAAAAGGTCAAAGGTCAAGGTCATGTCCCATATAGCGAATTTAGTGTTTTTAACCTTATTTAAAGGATTTTCAGTGTGTTTTAAAGCTTTTCAATACATTCTACGTCTATTGGGACATGTATTTTACATTAAAAAAGGAAAGACCTCTCAATTGTTCAAGAACAATTGACAGTTTAATTATTATTATTATTATTATTATTATTATTATTATTAAGGTCTTTCCTTTTTCTATAAGGAAAGACCTTACTGTATTTCTTCTGATTATTATTATTATTATTCTTCTTGTTCCGCCAAACTTTGACAAAATTTCCCTCCGTAACCGTAAACCATGTCGCTTTCATGTTCACACTTTGTATTGGTGTCATGAATACCTATCCGGAACTCACCCTGTGAGTCGAAATATTTTGTCGATTCGGAGTAATCCCTCCGAAACCCAAAAACCTTGTTATCGTTCCAACACCGTAACCGTAATAGGTAGAAAAAAAATGAAGGGTGAAATTTGTTCAAGACCAGACCCCGGTTCTTCGTTACATTTGGATCGAAAAGATTCAACGACTCATTGGTAGGGTTATGCCCCTATGAAAATTAACCGGTGTCGGTTGGCCACCAAAACTCAGAAACCGTAAGTCGTAGACACATAGGATCTTCACCAATCATCATCATTTCATGTATCTTTAAAAAATATCTCAAGGTCAAGATTGTATGTTGACCTTGACCTCTGACCTAACAGCTTGTTATGGGATAATCTCAGAAACCATTATACTTACAGAAGTTTTAAATGGTGGAAAATGTTTGGGTCATTATGGCGCAACTTTGTTACATTTTGATCAAAGAGATTTGACCTTTCTATAAGGGGCATAACCCCTGTTTTAGGTTTTTGAAAAGACAAAATCAGCTTTTACTATATAACCAAAGGTCCTAGACCCTTGGGGTCTTCAGTAATGGCATTGGGGACCAATGACCTTGACAAAGGTCAAAAGGTCAAAGGTCAAGGTCATGTCCCAGATAGCGAATTTAGTGTTTTTAACCTTATTTAAAGGATTTTTAGTGTGTTTTCGAGCTTTTTAAGGTTGACCTTGACCTTTTCAATACATTCTACGTCTGTTGGAACATGTATTTTACATTGAAAAAGGAAAGACCTCTCAATTGTTCAAGAACAATTGACAGTTTAATATTGTTCTTACATCTCTTCTGAAAAAAAAAATCCACATCCTTGTTATCAGTTGAACTCGGACACTACAAGTCTAATCGACCCCAAAATTTGCAGTCAGCAGGGCATACATGTACTTAAGGTTCATAAAACAACGTGGTGCAGATATCTCTCAAGACTTTTCCTAGAGAAAAAAAATTGCAATGCCGTATAAATTGCTTGCTAGGTCCGTAAATCTCAGTGAAATGCTACAATAAAATGTCCGCTCCTAGATTAAAATACTAATCTGTGTTACAAACTGGTGCTGAAAAATGTACATTTTAAGAAAATAATCGTTAAATGTGTATTAAAGTTCCACCGGTTCAATTAAATCCAAAACATGCACTGCTGGTGAACGGTGATCAAAATGTCAATTTCCTACAACGACAAAAGAAATTACATTGTGTACATTCCGTCTCTATACATGTTGTCTGTTCAACATCCCGACCTAAAGAGAAATAAAAAGACTAAGTTTTCGTTATTATAAACCCAAGTCACGTGGTGTCTCCTCAATCTGGCGCGCGCGCTGGACCTAAAATAAAATAAAAACTTTCCAAACTAAACATGAAACTTCCCCGGAATAATATAGACCCCTTACAGAAACAAACAAACAAACAAACAAACACACACACACACACACACACACACACACACACACACACACACACACACACACACAATCATGTTTCAAAGGGGGGAAAGACCGTTTACAATTGCTTTTTAAAAGCAATTGATTTATATTATTAAGGTCTTTCCTTTTACTAAAGGGAAAGACCTTACTGTATTTCTTCTGATTATTATTATTAAGGTCTTTCCTTTTACAAAAGGGAAAGACCTTACTGTATTTCTTCTGATTATTATTATTATTATTAAGGTCTTTCCTTTTACTAAAGGGAAAGACCTTACTGTATTTCTTCTGATTATTATTATTATTATTATTATTATTATTATTATTATTATTCTTTTTGTTCCGCCAAGTTAGCCTCCGTAACCGTAAGACGTGTCGCTTTCATATTCACACTTTGTATTCGTGTCATGAATACCTATCCGGAACTCACCCTGTTAGTCGAAAAATTTTGTCGGTTCGGAGTTATCCCTCCGAAACCAAAAAACCTTGTTATCGTTCCAACACCGTAACCGTAAAAGGTAGAGAAAAAACAAAGGGTGAAATTTGTTCAGGACCAGACCCCGGTTCTTCGTTACATTTGGATCGAAAAGATTCAACGACTCATTGGTAGAGTTATGCCCCTATGAAAATTTACCGGTGTCGGTGGACCACCAAAACTCAGAAACCGTAAGTCGTAGACACCTAGGATCTTCACCAATCATCATCAATTTATGTATCTTTGAAAAATACCTCAAGGTCAAATTTGTATGTTGACCTTGACCTTTGACCTAACACCTTGTTATGGGATAATCTCAGAAACCATTATACTTACAGATGTTTTAAATAGTGGAAAATGTTTGGATCATTATGGCGCAACTTTGTTACATTTTGACCAAAGAGATTTGACCATTCTATAAGGGGCATAACCCCTGTTTTAGGTTTCTGAAAACACAAAATCAGCTTTTACTATATAACCAAAGGTCCTAGACCCATGGGGTCTTCAGCAATGACATTGGGGACTAATGACCTTGACAAAGGTCAAAAGGTCAAAGGTCAAGGTCATGTCCCATATAGCGAATTTAGTGTTTTTAACCTTATTTAAAGGATTTTCAGTGTGTTTTAAAGCTTTTCAATACATTCTACGTCTATTGGGACATGTATTTTACATTAAAAAAGGAAAGACCTCTCAATTGTTCAAGAACAATTGACAGTTTAATTATTATTATTATTATTATTATTATTATTATTATTAAGGTCTTTCCTTTTTCTATAAGGAAAGACCTTACTGTATTTCTTCTGATTATTATTATTATTATTCTTCTTGTTCCGCCAAACTTTGACAAAATTTCCCTCCGTAACCGTAAACCATGTCGCTTTCATGTTCACACTTTGTATTGGTGTCATGAATACCTATCCGGAACTCACCCTGTGAGTCGAAATATTTTGTCGATTCGGAGTAATCCCTCCGAAACCCAAAAACCTTGTTATCGTTCCAACACCGTAACCGTAATAGGTAGAAAAAAAATGAAGGGTGAAATTTGTTCAAGACCAGACCCCGGTTCTTCGTTACATTTGGATCGAAAAGATTCAACGACTCATTGGTAGGGTTATGCCCCTATGAAAATTAACCGGTGTCGGTTGGCCACCAAAACTCAGAAACCGTAAGTCGTAGACACATAGGATCTTCACCAATCATCATCATTTCATGTATCTTTAAAAAATATCTCAAGGTCAAGATTGTATGTTGACCTTGACCTCTGACCTAACAGCTTGTTATGGGATAATCTCAGAAACCATTATACTTACAGAAGTTTTAAATGGTGGAAAATGTTTGGGTCATTATGGCGCAACTTTGTTACATTTTGATCAAAGAGATTTGACCTTTCTATAAGGGGCATAACCCCTGTTTTAGGTTTTTGAAAAGACAAAATCAGCTTTTACTATATAACCAAAGGTCCTAGACCCTTGGGGTCTTCAGTAATGGCATTGGGGACCAATGACCTTGACAAAGGTCAAAAGGTCAAAGGTCAAGGTCATGTCCCAGATAGCGAATTTAGTGTTTTTAACCTTATTTAAAGGATTTTTAGTGTGTTTTCGAGCTTTTTAAGGTTGACCTTGACCTTTTCAATACATTCTACGTCTGTTGGAACATGTATTTTACATTGAAAAAGGAAAGACCTCTCAATTGTTCAAGAACAATTGACAGTTTAATATTGTTCTTACATCTCTTCTGAAAAAAAAAATCCACATCCTTGTTATCAGTTGAACTCGGACACTACAAGTCTAATCGACCCCAAAATTTGCAGTCAGCAGGGCATACATGTACTTAAGGTTCATAAAACAACGTGGTGCAGATATCTCTCAAGACTTTTCCTAGAGAAAAAAAATTGCAATGCCGTATAAATTGCTTGCTAGGTCCGTAAATCTCAGTGAAATGCTACAATAAAATGTCCGCTCCTAGATTAAAATACTAATCTGTGTTACAAACTGGTGCTGAAAAATGTACATTTTAAGAAAATAATCGTTAAATGTGTATTAAAGTTCCACCGGTTCAATTAAATCCAAAACATGCACTGCTGGTGAACGGTGATCAAAATGTCAATTTCCTACAACGACAAAAGAAATTACATTGTGTACATTCCGTCTCTATACATGTTGTCTGTTCAACATCCCGACCTAAAGAGAAATAAAAAGACTAAGTTTTCGTTATTATAAACCCAAGTCACGTGGTGTCTCCTCAATCTGGCGCGCGCGCTGGACCTAAAATAAAATAAAAACTTTCCAAACTAAACATGAAACTTCCCCGGAATAATATAGACCCCTTACAGAAACAAACAAACAAACAAACAAACACACACACACACACACACACACACACACACACACACACACACACACACACACACAATCATGTTTCAAAGGGGGGAAAGACCGTTTACAATTGCTTTTTAAAAGCAATTGATTTATATTATTAAGGTCTTTCCTTTTACTAAAGGGAAAGACCTTACTGTATTTCTTCTGATTATTATTATTAAGGTCTTTCCTTTTACAAAAGGGAAAGACCTTACTGTATTTCTTCTGATTATTATTATTATTATTAAGGTCTTTCCTTTTACTAAAGGGAAAGACCTTACTGTATTTCTTCTGATTATTATTATTATTATTATTATTATTATTATTATTATTATTCTTTTTGTTCCGCCAAGTTAGCCTCCGTAACCGTAAGACGTGTCGCTTTCATATTCACACTTTGTATTCGTGTCATGAATACCTATCCGGAACTCACCCTGTTAGTCGAAAAATTTTGTCGGTTCGGAGTTATCCCTCCGAAACCAAAAAACCTTGTTATCGTTCCAACACCGTAACCGTAAAAGGTAGAGAAAAAACAAAGGGTGAAATTTGTTCAGGACCAGACCCCGGTTCTTCGTTACATTTGGATCGAAAAGATTCAACGACTCATTGGTAGAGTTATGCCCCTATGAAAATTTACCGGTGTCGGTGGACCACCAAAACTCAGAAACCGTAAGTCGTAGACACCTAGGATCTTCACCAATCATCATCAATTTATGTATCTTTGAAAAATACCTCAAGGTCAAATTTGTATGTTGACCTTGACCTTTGACCTAACACCTTGTTATGGGATAATCTCAGAAACCATTATACTTACAGATGTTTTAAATAGTGGAAAATGTTTGGATCATTATGGCGCAACTTTGTTACATTTTGACCAAAGAGATTTGACCATTCTATAAGGGGCATAACCCCTGTTTTAGGTTTCTGAAAACACAAAATCAGCTTTTACTATATAACCAAAGGTCCTAGACCCATGGGGTCTTCAGCAATGACATTGGGGACTAATGACCTTGACAAAGGTCAAAAGGTCAAAGGTCAAGGTCATGTCCCATATAGCGAATTTAGTGTTTTTAACCTTATTTAAAGGATTTTCAGTGTGTTTTAAAGCTTTTCAATACATTCTACGTCTATTGGGACATGTATTTTACATTAAAAAAGGAAAGACCTCTCAATTGTTCAAGAACAATTGACAGTTTAATTATTATTATTATTATTATTATTATTATTATTATTAAGGTCTTTCCTTTTTCTATAAGGAAAGACCTTACTGTATTTCTTCTGATTATTATTATTATTATTCTTCTTGTTCCGCCAAACTTTGACAAAATTTCCCTCCGTAACCGTAAACCATGTCGCTTTCATGTTCACACTTTGTATTGGTGTCATGAATACCTATCCGGAACTCACCCTGTGAGTCGAAATATTTTGTCGATTCGGAGTAATCCCTCCGAAACCCAAAAACCTTGTTATCGTTCCAACACCGTAACCGTAATAGGTAGAAAAAAAATGAAGGGTGAAATTTGTTCAAGACCAGACCCCGGTTCTTCGTTACATTTGGATCGAAAAGATTCAACGACTCATTGGTAGGGTTATGCCCCTATGAAAATTAACCGGTGTCGGTTGGCCACCAAAACTCAGAAACCGTAAGTCGTAGACACATAGGATCTTCACCAATCATCATCATTTCATGTATCTTTAAAAAATATCTCAAGGTCAAGATTGTATGTTGACCTTGACCTCTGACCTAACAGCTTGTTATGGGATAATCTCAGAAACCATTATACTTACAGAAGTTTTAAATGGTGGAAAATGTTTGGGTCATTATGGCGCAACTTTGTTACATTTTGATCAAAGAGATTTGACCTTTCTATAAGGGGCATAACCCCTGTTTTAGGTTTTTGAAAAGACAAAATCAGCTTTTACTATATAACCAAAGGTCCTAGACCCTTGGGGTCTTCAGTAATGGCATTGGGGACCAATGACCTTGACAAAGGTCAAAAGGTCAAAGGTCAAGGTCATGTCCCAGATAGCGAATTTAGTGTTTTTAACCTTATTTAAAGGATTTTTAGTGTGTTTTCGAGCTTTTTAAGGTTGACCTTGACCTTTTCAATACATTCTACGTCTGTTGGAACATGTATTTTACATTGAAAAAGGAAAGACCTCTCAATTGTTCAAGAACAATTGACAGTTTAATATTGTTCTTACATCTCTTCTGAAAAAAAAAATCCACATCCTTGTTATCAGTTGAACTCGGACACTACAAGTCTAATCGACCCCAAAATTTGCAGTCAGCAGGGCATACATGTACTTAAGGTTCATAAAACAACGTGGTGCAGATATCTCTCAAGACTTTTCCTAGAGAAAAAAAATTGCAATGCCGTATAAATTGCTTGCTAGGTCCGTAAATCTCAGTGAAATGCTACAATAAAATGTCCGCTCCTAGATTAAAATACTAATCTGTGTTACAAACTGGTGCTGAAAAATGTACATTTTAAGAAAATAATCGTTAAATGTGTATTAAAGTTCCACCGGTTCAATTAAATCCAAAACATGCACTGCTGGTGAACGGTGATCAAAATGTCAATTTCCTACAACGACAAAAGAAATTACATTGTGTACATTCCGTCTCTATACATGTTGTCTGTTCAACATCCCGACCTAAAGAGAAATAAAAAGACTAAGTTTTCGTTATTATAAACCCAAGTCACGTGGTGTCTCCTCAATCTGGCGCGCGCGCTGGACCTAAAATAAAATAAAAACTTTCCAAACTAAACATGAAACTTCCCCGGAATAATATAGACCCCTTACAGAAACAAACAAACAAACAAACAAACACACACACACACACACACACACACACACACACACACACACACACACACACACACAATCATGTTTCAAAGGGGGGAAAGACCGTTTACAATTGCTTTTTAAAAGCAATTGATTTATATTATTAAGGTCTTTCCTTTTACTAAAGGGAAAGACCTTACTGTATTTCTTCTGATTATTATTATTAAGGTCTTTCCTTTTACAAAAGGGAAAGACCTTACTGTATTTCTTCTGATTATTATTATTATTATTAAGGTCTTTCCTTTTACTAAAGGGAAAGACCTTACTGTATTTCTTCTGATTATTATTATTATTATTATTATTATTATTATTATTATTATTCTTTTTGTTCCGCCAAGTTAGCCTCCGTAACCGTAAGACGTGTCGCTTTCATATTCACACTTTGTATTCGTGTCATGAATACCTATCCGGAACTCACCCTGTTAGTCGAAAAATTTTGTCGGTTCGGAGTTATCCCTCCGAAACCAAAAAACCTTGTTATCGTTCCAACACCGTAACCGTAAAAGGTAGAGAAAAAACAAAGGGTGAAATTTGTTCAGGACCAGACCCCGGTTCTTCGTTACATTTGGATCGAAAAGATTCAACGACTCATTGGTAGAGTTATGCCCCTATGAAAATTTACCGGTGTCGGTGGACCACCAAAACTCAGAAACCGTAAGTCGTAGACACCTAGGATCTTCACCAATCATCATCAATTTATGTATCTTTGAAAAATACCTCAAGGTCAAATTTGTATGTTGACCTTGACCTTTGACCTAACACCTTGTTATGGGATAATCTCAGAAACCATTATACTTACAGATGTTTTAAATAGTGGAAAATGTTTGGATCATTATGGCGCAACTTTGTTACATTTTGACCAAAGAGATTTGACCATTCTATAAGGGGCATAACCCCTGTTTTAGGTTTCTGAAAACACAAAATCAGCTTTTACTATATAACCAAAGGTCCTAGACCCATGGGGTCTTCAGCAATGACATTGGGGACTAATGACCTTGACAAAGGTCAAAAGGTCAAAGGTCAAGGTCATGTCCCATATAGCGAATTTAGTGTTTTTAACCTTATTTAAAGGATTTTCAGTGTGTTTTAAAGCTTTTCAATACATTCTACGTCTATTGGGACATGTATTTTACATTAAAAAAGGAAAGACCTCTCAATTGTTCAAGAACAATTGACAGTTTAATTATTATTATTATTATTATTATTATTATTATTATTAAGGTCTTTCCTTTTTCTATAAGGAAAGACCTTACTGTATTTCTTCTGATTATTATTATTATTATTCTTCTTGTTCCGCCAAACTTTGACAAAATTTCCCTCCGTAACCGTAAACCATGTCGCTTTCATGTTCACACTTTGTATTGGTGTCATGAATACCTATCCGGAACTCACCCTGTGAGTCGAAATATTTTGTCGATTCGGAGTAATCCCTCCGAAACCCAAAAACCTTGTTATCGTTCCAACACCGTAACCGTAATAGGTAGAGTAGAAAAAAAATGAAGGGTGAAATTTGTTCAAGACCAGACCCCGGTTCTTCGTTACATTTGGATCGAAAAGATTCAACGACTCATTGGTAGGGTTATGCCCCTATGAAAATTAACCGGTGTCGGTTGGCCACCAAAACTCAGAAACCGTAAGTCGTAGACACATAGGATCTTCACCAATCATCATCATTTCATGTATCTTTAAAAAATATCTCAAGGTCAAGATTGTATGTTGACCTTGACCTCTGACCTAACAGCTTGTTATGGGATAATCTCAGAAACCATTATACTTACAGAAGTTTTAAATGGTGGAAAATGTTTGGGTCATTATGGCGCAACTTTGTTACATTTTGATCAAAGAGATTTGACCTTTCTATAAGGGGCATAACCCCTGTTTTAGGTTTTTGAAAAGACAAAATCAGCTTTTACTATATAACCAAAGGTCCTAGACCCTTGGGGTCTTCAGTAATGGCATTGGGGACCAATGACCTTGACAAAGGTCAAAAGGTCAAAGGTCAAGGTCATGTCCCAGATAGCGAATTTAGTGTTTTTAACCTTATTTAAAGGATTTTTAGTGTGTTTTCGAGCTTTTTAAGGTTGACCTTGACCTTTTCAATACATTCTACGTCTGTTGGAACATGTATTTTACATTGAAAAAGGAAAGACCTCTCAATTGTTCAAGAACAATTGACAGTTTAATATTGTTCTTACATCTCTTCTGAAAAAAAAAATCCACATCCTTGTTATCAGTTGAACTCGGACACTACAAGTCTAATCGACCCCAAAATTTGCAGTCAGCAGGGCATACATGTACTTAAGGTTCATAAAACAACGTGGTGCAGATATCTCTCAAGACTTTTCCTAGAGAAAAAAAATTGCAATGCCGTATAAATTGCTTGCTAGGTCCGTAAATCTCAGTGAAATGCTACAATAAAATGTCCGCTCCTAGATTAAAATACTAATCTGTGTTACAAACTGGTGCTGAAAAATGTACATTTTAAGAAAATAATCGTTAAATGTGTATTAAAGTTCCACCGGTTCAATTAAATCCAAAACATGCACTGCTGGTGAACGGTGATCAAAATGTCAATTTCCTACAACGACAAAAGAAATTACATTGTGTACATTCCGTCTCTATACATGTTGTCTGTTCAACATCCCGACCTAAAGAGAAATAAAAAGACTAAGTTTTCGTTATTATAAACCCAAGTCACGTGGTGTCTCCTCAATCTGGCGCGCGCGCTGGACCTAAAATAAAATAAAAACTTTCCAAACTAAACATGAAACTTCCCCGGAATAATATAGACCCTTTACAGAAACAAACAAACAAACAAACAAACACACACACACACAACACACACACACACACACACACACACACACACACACAATCATGTTTCAAAGGGGGGAAAGACCGTTTACAATTGCTTTTTAAAAGCAATTGATTTATATTATTAAGGTCTTTCCTTTTACTAAAGGGAAAGACCTTACTGTATTTCTTCTGATTATTATTATTAAGGTCTTTCCTTTTACAAAAGGGAAAGACCTTACTGTATTTCTTCTGATTATTATTATTATTATTAAGGTCTTTCCTTTTACTAAAGGGAAAGACCTTACTGTATTTCTTCTGATTATTATTATTATTATTATTATTATTATTATTATTATTATTCTTTTTGTTCCGCCAAGTTAGCCTCCGTAACCGTAAGACGTGTCGCTTTCATATTCACACTTTGTATTCGTGTCATGAATACCTATCCGGAACTCACCCTGTTAGTCGAAAAATTTTGTCGGTTCGGAGTTATCCCTCCGAAACCAAAAAACCTTGTTATCGTTCCAACACCGTAACCGTAAAAGGTAGAGAAAAAACAAAGGGTGAAATTTGTTCAGGACCAGACCCCGGTTCTTCGTTACATTTGGATCGAAAAGATTCAACGACTCATTGGTAGAGTTATGCCCCTATGAAAATTTACCGGTGTCGGTGGACCACCAAAACTCAGAAACCGTAAGTCGTAGACACCTAGGATCTTCACCAATCATCATCAATTTATGTATCTTTGAAAAATACCTCAAGGTCAAATTTGTATGTTGACCTTGACCTTTGACCTAACACCTTGTTATGGGATAATCTCAGAAACCATTATACTTACAGATGTTTTAAATAGTGGAAAATGTTTGGATCATTATGGCGCAACTTTGTTACATTTTGACCAAAGAGATTTGACCATTCTATAAGGGGCATAACCCCTGTTTTAGGTTTCTGAAAACACAAAATCAGCTTTTACTATATAACCAAAGGTCCTAGACCCATGGGGTCTTCAGCAATGACATTGGGGACTAATGACCTTGACAAAGGTCAAAAGGTCAAAGGTCAAGGTCATGTCCCATATAGCGAATTTAGTGTTTTTAACCTTATTTAAAGGATTTTCAGTGTGTTTTAAAGCTTTTCAATACATTCTACGTCTATTGGGACATGTATTTTACATTAAAAAAGGAAAGACCTCTCAATTGTTCAAGAACAATTGACAGTTTAATTATTATTATTATTATTATTATTATTATTATTATTAAGGTCTTTCCTTTTTCTATAAGGAAAGACCTTACTGTATTTCTTCTGATTATTATTATTATTATTCTTCTTGTTCCGCCAAACTTTGACAAAATTTCCCTCCGTAACCGTAAACCATGTCGCTTTCATGTTCACACTTTGTATTGGTGTCATGAATACCTATCCGGAACTCACCCTGTGAGTCGAAATATTTTGTCGATTCGGAGTAATCCCTCCGAAACCCAAAAACCTTGTTATCGTTCCAACACCGTAACCGTAATAGGTAGAAAAAAAATGAAGGGTGAAATTTGTTCAAGACCAGACCCCGGTTCTTCGTTACATTTGGATCGAAAAGATTCAACGACTCATTGGTAGGGTTATGCCCCTATGAAAATTAACCGGTGTCGGTTGGCCACCAAAACTCAGAAACCGTAAGTCGTAGACACATAGGATCTTCACCAATCATCATCATTTCATGTATCTTTAAAAAATATCTCAAGGTCAAGATTGTATGTTGACCTTGACCTCTGACCTAACAGCTTGTTATGGGATAATCTCAGAAACCATTATACTTACAGAAGTTTTAAATGGTGGAAAATGTTTGGGTCATTATGGCGCAACTTTGTTACATTTTGATCAAAGAGATTTGACCTTTCTATAAGGGGCATAACCCCTGTTTTAGGTTTTTGAAAAGACAAAATCAGCTTTTACTATATAACCAAAGGTCCTAGACCCTTGGGGTCTTCAGTAATGGCATTGGGGACCAATGACCTTGACAAAGGTCAAAAGGTCAAAGGTCAAGGTCATGTCCCAGATAGCGAATTTAGTGTTTTTAACCTTATTTAAAGGATTTTTAGTGTGTTTTCGAGCTTTTTAAGGTTGACCTTGACCTTTTCAATACATTCTACGTCTGTTGGAACATGTATTTTACATTGAAAAAGGAAAGACCTCTCAATTGTTCAAGAACAATTGACAGTTTAATATTGTTCTTACATCTCTTCTGAAAAAAAAAATCCACATCCTTGTTATCAGTTGAACTCGGACACTACAAGTCTAATCGACCCCAAAATTTGCAGTCAGCAGGGCATACATGTACTTAAGGTTCATAAAACAACGTGGTGCAGATATCTCTCAAGACTTTTCCTAGAGAAAAAAAATTGCAATGCCGTATAAATTGCTTGCTAGGTCCGTAAATCTCAGTGAAATGCTACAATAAAATGTCCGCTCCTAGATTAAAATACTAATCTGTGTTACAAACTGGTGCTGAAAAATGTACATTTTAAGAAAATAATCGTTAAATGTGTATTAAAGTTCCACCGGTTCAATTAAATCCAAAACATGCACTGCTGGTGAACGGTGATCAAAATGTCAATTTCCTACAACGACAAAAGAAATTACATTGTGTACATTCCGTCTCTATACATGTTGTCTGTTCAACATCCCGACCTAAAGAGAAATAAAAAGACTAAGTTTTCGTTATTATAAACCCAAGTCACGTGGTGTCTCCTCAATCTGGCGCGCGCGCTGGACCTAAAATAAAATAAAAACTTTCCAAACTAAACATGAAACTTCCCCGGAATAATATAGACCCCTTACAGAAACAAACAAACAAACAAACAAACACACACACACACACACACACACACACACACACACACACACACACACACACACAATCATGTTTCAAAGGGGGGAAAGACCGTTTACAATTGCTTTTTAAAAGCAATTGATTTATATTATTAAGGTCTTTCCTTTTACTAAAGGGAAAGACCTTACTGTATTTCTTCTGATTATTATTATTAAGGTCTTTCCTTTTACAAAAGGGAAAGACCTTACTGTATTTCTTCTGATTATTATTATTATTATTAAGGTCTTTCCTTTTACTAAAGGGAAAGACCTTACTGTATTTCTTCTGATTATTATTATTATTATTATTATTATTATTATTATTATTATTCTTTTTGTTCCGCCAAGTTAGCCTCCGTAACCGTAAGACGTGTCGCTTTCATATTCACACTTTGTATTCGTGTCATGAATACCTATCCGGAACTCACCCTGTTAGTCGAAAAATTTTGTCGGTTCGGAGTTATCCCTCCGAAACCAAAAAACCTTGTTATCGTTCCAACACCGTAACCGTAAAAGGTAGAGAAAAAACAAAGGGTGAAATTTGTTCAGGACCAGACCCCGGTTCTTCGTTACATTTGGATCGAAAAGATTCAACGACTCATTGGTAGAGTTATGCCCCTATGAAAATTTACCGGTGTCGGTGGACCACCAAAACTCAGAAACCGTAAGTCGTAGACACCTAGGATCTTCACCAATCATCATCAATTTATGTATCTTTGAAAAATACCTCAAGGTCAAATTTGTATGTTGACCTTGACCTTTGACCTAACACCTTGTTATGGGATAATCTCAGAAACCATTATACTTACAGATGTTTTAAATAGTGGAAAATGTTTGGATCATTATGGCGCAACTTTGTTACATTTTGACCAAAGAGATTTGACCATTCTATAAGGGGCATAACCCCTGTTTTAGGTTTCTGAAAACACAAAATCAGCTTTTACTATATAACCAAAGGTCCTAGACCCATGGGGTCTTCAGCAATGACATTGGGGACTAATGACCTTGACAAAGGTCAAAAGGTCAAAGGTCAAGGTCATGTCCCATATAGCGAATTTAGTGTTTTTAACCTTATTTAAAGGATTTTCAGTGTGTTTTAAAGCTTTTCAATACATTCTACGTCTATTGGGACATGTATTTTACATTAAAAAAGGAAAGACCTCTCAATTGTTCAAGAACAATTGACAGTTTAATTATTATTATTATTATTATTATTATTATTATTATTAAGGTCTTTCCTTTTTCTATAAGGAAAGACCTTACTGTATTTCTTCTGATTATTATTATTATTATTCTTCTTGTTCCGCCAAACTTTGACAAAATTTCCCTCCGTAACCGTAAACCATGTCGCTTTCATGTTCACACTTTGTATTGGTGTCATGAATACCTATCCGGAACTCACCCTGTGAGTCGAAATATTTTGTCGATTCGGAGTAATCCCTCCGAAACCCAAAAACCTTGTTATCGTTCCAACACCGTAACCGTAATAGGTAGAAAAAAAATGAAGGGTGAAATTTGTTCAAGACCAGACCCCGGTTCTTCGTTACATTTGGATCGAAAAGATTCAACGACTCATTGGTAGGGTTATGCCCCTATGAAAATTAACCGGTGTCGGTTGGCCACCAAAACTCAGAAACCGTAAGTCGTAGACACATAGGATCTTCACCAATCATCATCATTTCATGTATCTTTAAAAAATATCTCAAGGTCAAGATTGTATGTTGACCTTGACCTCTGACCTAACAGCTTGTTATGGGATAATCTCAGAAACCATTATACTTACAGAAGTTTTAAATGGTGGAAAATGTTTGGGTCATTATGGCGCAACTTTGTTACATTTTGATCAAAGAGATTTGACCTTTCTATAAGGGGCATAACCCCTGTTTTAGGTTTTTGAAAAGACAAAATCAGCTTTTACTATATAACCAAAGGTCCTAGACCCTTGGGGTCTTCAGTAATGGCATTGGGGACCAATGACCTTGACAAAGGTCAAAAGGTCAAAGGTCAAGGTCATGTCCCAGATAGCGAATTTAGTGTTTTTAACCTTATTTAAAGGATTTTTAGTGTGTTTTCGAGCTTTTTAAGGTTGACCTTGACCTTTTCAATACATTCTACGTCTGTTGGAACATGTATTTTACATTGAAAAAGGAAAGACCTCTCAATTGTTCAAGAACAATTGACAGTTTAATATTGTTCTTACATCTCTTCTGAAAAAAAAAATCCACATCCTTGTTATCAGTTGAACTCGGACACTACAAGTCTAATCGACCCCAAAATTTGCAGTCAGCAGGGCATACATGTACTTAAGGTTCATAAAACAACGTGGTGCAGATATCTCTCAAGACTTTTCCTAGAGAAAAAAAATTGCAATGCCGTATAAATTGCTTGCTAGGTCCGTAAATCTCAGTGAAATGCTACAATAAAATGTCCGCTCCTAGATTAAAATACTAATCTGTGTTACAAACTGGTGCTGAAAAATGTACATTTTAAGAAAATAATCGTTAAATGTGTATTAAAGTTCCACCGGTTCAATTAAATCCAAAACATGCACTGCTGGTGAACGGTGATCAAAATGTCAATTTCCTACAACGACAAAAGAAATTACATTGTGTACATTCCGTCTCTATACATGTTGTCTGTTCAACATCCCGACCTAAAGAGAAATAAAAAGACTAAGTTTTCGTTATTATAAACCCAAGTCACGTGGTGTCTCCTCAATCTGGCGCGCGCGCTGGACCTAAAATAAAATAAAAACTTTCCAAACTAAACATGAAACTTCCCCGGAATAATATAGACCCCTTACAGAAACAAACAAACAAACAAACAAACACACACACACACAACACACACACACACACACACACACACACACACACACACAATCATGTTTCAAAGGGGGGAAAGACCGTTTACAATTGCTTTTTAAAAGCAATTGATTTATATTATTAAGGTCTTTCCTTTTACTAAAGGGAAAGACCTTACTGTATTTCTTCTGATTATTATTATTAAGGTCTTTCCTTTTACAAAAGGGAAAGACCTTACTGTATTTCTTCTGATTATTATTATTATTATTAAGGTCTTTCCTTTTACTAAAGGGAAAGACCTTACTGTATTTCTTCTGATTATTATTATTATTATTATTATTATTATTATTATTATTATTCTTTTTGTT
Organism: Mytilus galloprovincialis; assembly: GCF_965363235.1. Classification (NCBI taxonomy): domain Eukaryota; kingdom Metazoa; phylum Mollusca; class Bivalvia; order Mytilida; family Mytilidae; genus Mytilus; species Mytilus galloprovincialis. The sequence goes on from NW_027468022.1 coordinate 51,314, forward strand.
CCGCCAAGTTAGCCTCCGTAACCGTAAGACGTGTCGCTTTCATATTCACACTTTGTATTCGTGTCATGAATACCTATCCGGAACTCACCCTGTTAGTCGAAAAATTTTGTCGGTTCGGAGTTATCCCTCCGAAACCAAAAAACCTTGTTATCGTTCCAACACCGTAACCGTAAAAGGTAGAGAAAAAACAAAGGGTGAAATTTGTTCAGGACCAGACCCCGGTTCTTCGTTACATTTGGATCGAAAAGATTCAACGACTCATTGGTAGAGTTATGCCCCTATGAAAATTTACCGGTGTCGGTGGACCACCAAAACTCAGAAACCGTAAGTCGTAGACACCTAGGATCTTCACCAATCATCATCAATTTATGTATCTTTGAAAAATACCTCAAGGTCAAATTTGTATGTTGACCTTGACCTTTGACCTAACACCTTGTTATGGGATAATCTCAGAAACCATTATACTTACAGATGTTTTAAATAGTGGAAAATGTTTGGATCATTATGGCGCAACTTTGTTACATTTTGACCAAAGAGATTTGACCATTCTATAAGGGGCATAACCCCTGTTTTAGGTTTCTGAAAACACAAAATCAGCTTTTACTATATAACCAAAGGTCCTAGACCCATGGGGTCTTCAGCAATGACATTGGGGACTAATGACCTTGACAAAGGTCAAAAGGTCAAAGGTCAAGGTCATGTCCCATATAGCGAATTTAGTGTTTTTAACCTTATTTAAAGGATTTTCAGTGTGTTTTAAAGCTTTTCAATACATTCTACGTCTATTGGGACATGTATTTTACATTAAAAAAGGAAAGACCTCTCAATTGTTCAAGAACAATTGACAGTTTAATTATTATTATTATTATTATTATTATTATTATTATTAAGGTCTTTCCTTTTTCTATAAGGAAAGACCTTACTGTATTTCTTCTGATTATTATTATTATTATTCTTCTTGTTCCGCCAAACTTTGACAAAATTTCCCTCCGTAACCGTAAACCATGTCGCTTTCATGTTCACACTTTGTATTGGTGTCATGAATACCTATCCGGAACTCACCCTGTGAGTCGAAATATTTTGTCGATTCGGAGTAATCCCTCCGAAACCCAAAAACCTTGTTATCGTTCCAACACCGTAACCGTAATAGGTAGAAAAAAAATGAAGGGTGAAATTTGTTCAAGACCAGACCCCGGTTCTTCGTTACATTTGGATCGAAAAGATTCAACGACTCATTGGTAGGGTTATGCCCCTATGAAAATTAACCGGTGTCGGTTGGCCACCAAAACTCAGAAACCGTAAGTCGTAGACACATAGGATCTTCACCAATCATCATCATTTCATGTATCTTTAAAAAATATCTCAAGGTCAAGATTGTATGTTGACCTTGACCTCTGACCTAACAGCTTGTTATGGGATAATCTCAGAAACCATTATACTTACAGAAGTTTTAAATGGTGGAAAATGTTTGGGTCATTATGGCGCAACTTTGTTACATTTTGATCAAAGAGATTTGACCTTTCTATAAGGGGCATAACCCCTGTTTTAGGTTTTTGAAAAGACAAAATCAGCTTTTACTATATAACCAAAGGTCCTAGACCCTTGGGGTCTTCAGTAATGGCATTGGGGACCAATGACCTTGACAAAGGTCAAAAGGTCAAAGGTCAAGGTCATGTCCCAGATAGCGAATTTAGTGTTTTTAACCTTATTTAAAGGATTTTTAGTGTGTTTTCGAGCTTTTTAAGGTTGACCTTGACTTTTCAATACATTCTACGTCTGTTGGAACATGTATTTTACATTGAAAAAGGAAAGACCTCTCAATTGTTCAAGAACAATTGACAGTTTAATATTGTTCTTACATCTCTTCTGAAAAAAAAAATCCACATCCTTGTTATCAGTTGAACTCGGACACTACAAGTCTAATCGACCCCAAAATTTGCAGTCAGCAGGGCATACATGTACTTAAGGTTCATAAAACAACGTGGTGCAGATATCTCTCAAGACTTTTCCTAGAGAAAAAAAATTGCAATGCCGTATAAATTGCTTGCTAGGTCCGTAAATCTCAGTGAAATGCTACAATAAAATGTCCGCTCCTAGATTAAAATACTAATCTGTGTTACAAACTGGTGCTGAAAAATGTACATTTTAAGAAAATAATCGTTAAATGTGTATTAAAGTTCCACCGGTTCAATTAAATCCAAAACATGCACTGCTGGTGAACGGTGATCAAAATGTCAATTTCCTACAACGACAAAAGAAATTACATTGTGTACATTCCGTCTCTATACATGTTGTCTGTTCAACATCCCGACCTAAAGAGAAATAAAAAGACTAAGTTTTCGTTATTATAAACCCAAGTCACGTGGTGTCTCCTCAATCTGGCGCGCGCGCTGGACCTAAAATAAAATAAAAACTTTCCAAACTAAACATGAAACTTCCCCGGAATAATATAGACCCCTTACAGAAACAAACAAACAAACAAACAAACACACACACACACAACACACACACACACACACACACACACACACACACACACACAATCATGTTTCAAAGGGGGGAAAGACCGTTTACAATTGCTTTTTAAAAGCAATTGATTTATATTATTAAGGTCTTTCCTTTTACTAAAGGGAAAGACCTTACTGTATTTCTTCTGATTATTATTATTAAGGTCTTTCCTTTTACAAAAGGGAAAGACCTTACTGTATTTCTTCTGATTATTATTATTATTATTAAGGTCTTTCCTTTTACTAAAGGGAAAGACCTTACTGTATTTCTTCTGATTATTATTATTATTATTATTATTATTATTATTATTATTATTCTTTTTGTTCCGCCAAGTTAGCCTCCGTAACCGTAAGACGTGTCGCTTTCATATTCACACTTTGTATTCGTGTCATGAATACCTATCCGGAACTCACCCTGTTAGTCGAAAAATTTTGTCGGTTCGGAGTTATCCCTCCGAAACCAAAAAACCTTGTTATCGTTCCAACACCGTAACCGTAAAAGGTAGAGAAAAAACAAAGGGTGAAATTTGTTCAGGACCAGACCCCGGTTCTTCGTTACATTTGGATCGAAAAGATTCAACGACTCATTGGTAGAGTTATGCCCCTATGAAAATTTACCGGTGTCGGTGGACCACCAAAACTCAGAAACCGTAAGTCGTAGACACCTAGGATCTTCACCAATCATCATCAATTTATGTATCTTTGAAAAATACCTCAAGGTCAAATTTGTATGTTGACCTTGACCTTTGACCTAACACCTTGTTATGGGATAATCTCAGAAACCATTATACTTACAGATGTTTTAAATAGTGGAAAATGTTTGGATCATTATGGCGCAACTTTGTTACATTTTGACCAAAGAGATTTGACCATTCTATAAGGGGCATAACCCCTGTTTTAGGTTTCTGAAAACACAAAATCAGCTTTTACTATATAACCAAAGGTCCTAGACCCATGGGGTCTTCAGCAATGACATTGGGGACTAATGACCTTGACAAAGGTCAAAAGGTCAAAGGTCAAGGTCATGTCCCATATAGCGAATTTAGTGTTTTTAACCTTATTTAAAGGATTTTCAGTGTGTTTTAAAGCTTTTCAATACATTCTACGTCTATTGGGACATGTATTTTACATTAAAAAAGGAAAGACCTCTCAATTGTTCAAGAACAATTGACAGTTTAATTATTATTATTATTATTATTATTATTATTATTATTAAGGTCTTTCCTTTTTCTATAAGGAAAGACCTTACTGTATTTCTTCTGATTATTATTATTATTATTCTTCTTGTTCCGCCAAACTTTGACAAAATTTCCCTCCGTAACCGTAAACCATGTCGCTTTCATGTTCACACTTTGTATTGGTGTCATGAATACCTATCCGGAACTCACCCTGTGAGTCGAAATATTTTGTCGATTCGGAGTAATCCCTCCGAAACCCAAAAACCTTGTTATCGTTCCAACACCGTAACCGTAATAGGTAGAAAAAAAATGAAGGGTGAAATTTGTTCAAGACCAGACCCCGGTTCTTCGTTACATTTGGATCGAAAAGATTCAACGACTCATTGGTAGGGTTATGCCCCTATGAAAATTAACCGGTGTCGGTTGGCCACCAAAACTCAGAAACCGTAAGTCGTAGACACATAGGATCTTCACCAATCATCATCATTTCATGTATCTTTAAAAAATATCTCAAGGTCAAGATTGTATGTTGACCTTGACCTCTGACCTAACAGCTTGTTATGGGATAATCTCAGAAACCATTATACTTACAGAAGTTTTAAATGGTGGAAAATGTTTGGGTCATTATGGCGCAACTTTGTTACATTTTGATCAAAGAGATTTGACCTTTCTATAAGGGGCATAACCCCTGTTTTAGGTTTTTGAAAAGACAAAATCAGCTTTTACTATATAACCAAAGGTCCTAGACCCTTGGGGTCTTCAGTAATGGCATTGGGGACCAATGACCTTGACAAAGGTCAAAAGGTCAAAGGTCAAGGTCATGTCCCAGATAGCGAATTTAGTGTTTTTAACCTTATTTAAAGGATTTTTAGTGTGTTTTCGAGCTTTTTAAGGTTGACCTTGACCTTTTCAATACATTCTACGTCTGTTGGAACATGTATTTTACATTGAAAAAGGAAAGACCTCTCAATTGTTCAAGAACAATTGACAGTTTAATATTGTTCTTACATCTCTTCTGAAAAAAAAAATCCACATCCTTGTTATCAGTTGAACTCGGACACTACAAGTCTAATCGACCCCAAAATTTGCAGTCAGCAGGGCATACATGTACTTAAGGTTCATAAAACAACGTGGTGCAGATATCTCTCAAGACTTTTCCTAGAGAAAAAAAATTGCAATGCCGTATAAATTGCTTGCTAGGTCCGTAAATCTCAGTGAAATGCTACAATAAAATGTCCGCTCCTAGATTAAAATACTAATCTGTGTTACAAACTGGTGCTGAAAAATGTACATTTTAAGAAAATAATCGTTAAATGTGTATTAAAGTTCCACCGGTTCAATTAAATCCAAAACATGCACTGCTGGTGAACGGTGATCAAAATGTCAATTTCCTACAACGACAAAAGAAATTACATTGTGTACATTCCGTCTCTATACATGTTGTCTGTTCAACATCCCGACCTAAAGAGAAATAAAAAGACTAAGTTTTCGTTATTATAAACCCAAGTCACGTGGTGTCTCCTCAATCTGGCGCGCGCGCTGGACCTAAAATAAAATAAAAACTTTCCAAACTAAACATGAAACTTCCCCGGAATAATATAGACCCCTTACAGAAACAAACAAACAAACAAACACAACACACACACACACACACACACACACACACACACACACACACACACACACACACAATCATGTTTCAAAGGGGGGAAAGACCGTTTACAATTGCTTTTTAAAAGCAATTGATTTATATTATTAAGGTCTTTCCTTTTACTAAAGGGAAAGACCTTACTGTATTTCTTCTGATTATTATTATTAAGGTCTTTCCTTTTACAAAAGGGAAAGACCTTACTGTATTTCTTCTGATTATTATTATTATTATTAAGGTCTTTCCTTTTACTAAAGGGAAAGACCTTACTGTATTTCTTCTGATTATTATTATTATTATTATTATTATTATTATTATTATTCTTTTTGTTCCGCCAAGTTAGCCTCCGTAACCGTAAGACGTGTCGCTTTCATATTCACACTTTGTATTCGTGTCATGAATACCTATCCGGAACTCACCCTGTTAGTCGAAAAATTTTGTCGGTTCGGAGTTATCCCTCCGAAACCAAAAAACCTTGTTATCGTTCCAACACCGTAACCGTAAAAGGTAGAGAAAAAACAAAGGGTGAAATTTGTTCAGGACCAGACCCCGGTTCTTCGTTACATTTGGATCGAAAAGATTCAACGACTCATTGGTAGAGTTATGCCCCTATGAAAATTTACCGGTGTCGGTGGACCACCAAAACTCAGAAACCGTAAGTCGTAGACACCTAGGATCTTCACCAATCATCATCAATTTATGTATCTTTGAAAAATACCTCAAGGTCAAATTTGTATGTTGACCTTGACCTTTGACCTAACACCTTGTTATGGGATAATCTCAGAAACCATTATACTTACAGATGTTTTAAATAGTGGAAAATGTTTGGATCATTATGGCGCAACTTTGTTACATTTTGACCAAAGAGATTTGACCATTCTATAAGGGGCATAACCCCTGTTTTAGGTTTCTGAAAACACAAAATCAGCTTTTACTATATAACCAAAGGTCCTAGACCCATGGGGTCTTCAGCAATGACATTGGGGACTAATGACCTTGACAAAGGTCAAAAGGTCAAAGGTCAAGGTCATGTCCCATATAGCGAATTTAGTGTTTTTAACCTTATTTAAAGGATTTTCAGTGTGTTTTAAAGCTTTTCAATACATTCTACGTCTATTGGGACATGTATTTTACATTAAAAAAGGAAAGACCTCTCAATTGTTCAAGAACAATTGACAGTTTAATTATTATTATTATTATTATTATTATTATTATTATTAAGGTCTTTCCTTTTTCTATAAGGAAAGACCTTACTGTATTTCTTCTGATTATTATTATTATTATTCTTCTTGTTCCGCCAAACTTTGACAAAATTTCCCTCCGTAACCGTAAACCATGTCGCTTTCATGTTCACACTTTGTATTGGTGTCATGAATACCTATCCGGAACTCACCCTGTGAGTCGAAATATTTTGTCGATTCGGAGTAATCCCTCCGAAACCCAAAAACCTTGTTATCGTTCCAACACCGTAACCGTAATAGGTAGAAAAAAAATGAAGGGTGAAATTTGTTCAAGACCAGACCCCGGTTCTTCGTTACATTTGGATCGAAAAGATTCAACGACTCATTGGTAGGGTTATGCCCCTATGAAAATTAACCGGTGTCGGTTGGCCACCAAAACTCAGAAACCGTAAGTCGTAGACACATAGGATCTTCACCAATCATCATCATTTCATGTATCTTTAAAAAATATCTCAAGGTCAAGATTGTATGTTGACCTTGACCTCTGACCTAACAGCTTGTTATGGGATAATCTCAGAAACCATTATACTTACAGAAGTTTTAAATGGTGGAAAATGTTTGGGTCATTATGGCGCAACTTTGTTACATTTTGATCAAAGAGATTTGACCTTTCTATAAGGGGCATAACCCCTGTTTTAGGTTTTTGAAAAGACAAAATCAGCTTTTACTATATAACCAAAGGTCCTAGACCCTTGGGGTCTTCAGTAATGGCATTGGGGACCAATGACCTTGACAAAGGTCAAAAGGTCAAAGGTCAAGGTCATGTCCCAGATAGCGAATTTAGTGTTTTTAACCTTATTTAAAGGATTTTTAGTGTGTTTTCGAGCTTTTTAAGGTTGACCTTGACCTTTTCAATACATTCTACGTCTGTTGGAACATGTATTTTACATTGAAAAAGGAAAGACCTCTCAATTGTTCAAGAACAATTGACAGTTTAATATTGTTCTTACATCTCTTCTGAAAAAAAAAATCCACATCCTTGTTATCAGTTGAACTCGGACACTACAAGTCTAATCGACCCCAAAATTTGCAGTCAGCAGGGCATACATGTACTTAAGGTTCATAAAACAACGTGGTGCAGATATCTCTCAAGACTTTTCCTAGAGAAAAAAAATTGCAATGCCGTATAAATTGCTTGCTAGGTCCGTAAATCTCAGTGAAATGCTACAATAAAATGTCCGCTCCTAGATTAAAATACTAATCTGTGTTACAAACTGGTGCTGAAAAATGTACATTTTAAGAAAATAATCGTTAAATGTGTATTAAAGTTCCACCGGTTCAATTAAATCCAAAACATGCACTGCTGGTGAACGGTGATCAAAATGTCAATTTCCTACAACGACAAAAGAAATTACATTGTGTACATTCCGTCTCTATACATGTTGTCTGTTCAACATCCCGACCTAAAGAGAAATAAAAAGACTAAGTTTTCGTTATTATAAACCCAAGTCACGTGGTGTCTCCTCAATCTGGCGCGCGCGCTGGACCTAAAATAAAATAAAAACTTTCCAAACTAAACATGAAACTTCCCCGGAATAATATAGACCCCTTACAGAAACAAACAAACAAACAAACAAACACACACACACACACACACACACACACACACACACACACACACACACACACACACAATCATGTTTCAAAGGGGGGAAAGACCGTTTACAATTGCTTTTTAAAAGCAATTGATTTATATTATTAAGGTCTTTCCTTTTACTAAAGGGAAAGACCTTACTGTATTTCTTCTGATTATTATTATTAAGGTCTTTCCTTTTACAAAAGGGAAAGACCTTACTGTATTTCTTCTGATTATTATTATTATTATTAAGGTCTTTCCTTTTACTAAAGGGAAAGACCTTACTGTATTTCTTCTGATTATTATTATTATTATTATTATTATTATTATTATTATTATTCTTTTTGTTCCGCCAAGTTAGCCTCCGTAACCGTAAGACGTGTCGCTTTCATATTCACACTTTGTATTCGTGTCATGAATACCTATCCGGAACTCACCCTGTTAGTCGAAAAATTTTGTCGGTTCGGAGTTATCCCTCCGAAACCAAAAAACCTTGTTATCGTTCCAACACCGTAACCGTAAAAGGTAGAGAAAAAACAAAGGGTGAAATTTGTTCAGGACCAGACCCCGGTTCTTCGTTACATTTGGATCGAAAAGATTCAACGACTCATTGGTAGAGTTATGCCCCTATGAAAATTTACCGGTGTCGGTGGACCACCAAAACTCAGAAACCGTAAGTCGTAGACACCTAGGATCTTCACCAATCATCATCAATTTATGTATCTTTGAAAAATACCTCAAGGTCAAATTTGTATGTTGACCTTGACCTTTGACCTAACACCTTGTTATGGGATAATCTCAGAAACCATTATACTTACAGATGTTTTAAATAGTGGAAAATGTTTGGATCATTATGGCGCAACTTTGTTACATTTTGACCAAAGAGATTTGACCATTCTATAAGGGGCATAACCCCTGTTTTAGGTTTCTGAAAACACAAAATCAGCTTTTACTATATAACCAAAGGTCCTAGACCCATGGGGTCTTCAGCAATGACATTGGGGACTAATGACCTTGACAAAGGTCAAAAGGTCAAAGGTCAAGGTCATGTCCCATATAGCGAATTTAGTGTTTTTAACCTTATTTAAAGGATTTTCAGTGTGTTTTAAAGCTTTTCAATACATTCTACGTCTATTGGGACATGTATTTTACATTAAAAAAGGAAAGACCTCTCAATTGTTCAAGAACAATTGACAGTTTAATTATTATTATTATTATTATTATTATTATTATTATTAAGGTCTTTCCTTTTTCTATAAGGAAAGACCTTACTGTATTTCTTCTGATTATTATTATTATTATTCTTCTTGTTCCGCCAAACTTTGACAAAATTTCCCTCCGTAACCGTAAACCATGTCGCTTTCATGTTCACACTTTGTATTGGTGTCATGAATACCTATCCGGAACTCACCCTGTGAGTCGAAATATTTTGTCGATTCGGAGTAATCCCTCCGAAACCCAAAAACCTTGTTATCGTTCCAACACCGTAACCGTAATAGGTAGAAAAAAAATGAAGGGTGAAATTTGTTCAAGACCAGACCCCGGTTCTTCGTTACATTTGGATCGAAAAGATTCAACGACTCATTGGTAGGGTTATGCCCCTATGAAAATTAACCGGTGTCGGTTGGCCACCAAAACTCAGAAACCGTAAGTCGTAGACACATAGGATCTTCACCAATCATCATCATTTCATGTATCTTTAAAAAATATCTCAAGGTCAAGATTGTATGTTGACCTTGACCTCTGACCTAACAGCTTGTTATGGGATAATCTCAGAAACCATTATACTTACAGAAGTTTTAAATGGTGGAAAATGTTTGGGTCATTATGGCGCAACTTTGTTACATTTTGATCAAAGAGATTTGACCTTTCTATAAGGGGCATAACCCCTGTTTTAGGTTTTTGAAAAGACAAAATCAGCTTTTACTATATAACCAAAGGTCCTAGACCCTTGGGGTCTTCAGTAATGGCATTGGGGACCAATGACCTTGACAAAGGTCAAAAGGTCAAAGGTCAAGGTCATGTCCCAGATAGCGAATTTAGTGTTTTTAACCTTATTTAAAGGATTTTTAGTGTGTTTTCGAGCTTTTTAAGGTTGACCTTGACCTTTTCAATACATTCTACGTCTGTTGGAACATGTATTTTACATTGAAAAAGGAAAGACCTCTCAATTGTTCAAGAACAATTGACAGTTTAATATTGTTCTTACATCTCTTCTGAAAAAAAAAATCCACATCCTTGTTATCAGTTGAACTCGGACACTACAAGTCTAATCGACCCCAAAATTTGCAGTCAGCAGGGCATACATGTACTTAAGGTTCATAAAACAACGTGGTGCAGATATCTCTCAAGACTTTTCCTAGAGAAAAAAAATTGCAATGCCGTATAAATTGCTTGCTAGGTCCGTAAATCTCAGTGAAATGCTACAATAAAATGTCCGCTCCTAGATTAAAATACTAATCTGTGTTACAAACTGGTGCTGAAAAATGTACATTTTAAGAAAATAATCGTTAAATGTGTATTAAAGTTCCACCGGTTCAATTAAATCCAAAACATGCACTGCTGGTGAACGGTGATCAAAATGTCAATTTCCTACAACGACAAAAGAAATTACATTGTGTACATTCCGTCTCTATACATGTTGTCTGTTCAACATCCCGACCTAAAGAGAAATAAAAAGACTAAGTTTTCGTTATTATAAACCCAAGTCACGTGGTGTCTCCTCAATCTGGCGCGCGCGCTGGACCTAAAATAAAATAAAAACTTTCCAAACTAAACATGAAACTTCCCCGGAATAATATAGACCCCTTACAGAAACAAACAAACAAACAAACAAACACACACACACACACACACACACACACACACACACACACACACACACACACACACAATCATGTTTCAAAGGGGGGAAAGACCGTTTACAATTGCTTTTTAAAAGCAATTGATTTATATTATTAAGGTCTTTCCTTTTACTAAAGGGAAAGACCTTACTGTATTTCTTCTGATTATTATTATTAAGGTCTTTCCTTTTACAAAAGGGAAAGACCTTACTGTATTTCTTCTGATTATTATTATTATTATTAAGGTCTTTCCTTTTACTAAAGGGAAAGACCTTACTGTATTTCTTCTGATTATTATTATTATTATTATTATTATTATTATTATTATTATTCTTTTTGTTCCGCCAAGTTAGCCTCCGTAACCGTAAGACGTGTCGCTTTCATATTCACACTTTGTATTCGTGTCATGAATACCTATCCGGAACTCACCCTGTTAGTCGAAAAATTTTGTCGGTTCGGAGTTATCCCTCCGAAACCAAAAAACCTTGTTATCGTTCCAACACCGTAACCGTAAAAGGTAGAGAAAAAACAAAGGGTGAAATTTGTTCAGGACCAGACCCCGGTTCTTCGTTACATTTGGATCGAAAAGATTCAACGACTCATTGGTAGAGTTATGCCCCTATGAAAATTTACCGGTGTCGGTGGACCACCAAAACTCAGAAACCGTAAGTCGTAGACACCTAGGATCTTCACCAATCATCATCAATTTATGTATCTTTGAAAAATACCTCAAGGTCAAATTTGTATGTTGACCTTGACCTTTGACCTAACACCTTGTTATGGGATAATCTCAGAAACCATTATACTTACAGATGTTTTAAATAGTGGAAAATGTTTGGATCATTATGGCGCAACTTTGTTACATTTTGACCAAAGAGATTTGACCATTCTATAAGGGGCATAACCCCTGTTTTAGGTTTCTGAAAACACAAAATCAGCTTTTACTATATAACCAAAGGTCCTAGACCCATGGGGTCTTCAGCAATGACATTGGGGACTAATGACCTTGACAAAGGTCAAAAGGTCAAAGGTCAAGGTCATGTCCCATATAGCGAATTTAGTGTTTTTAACCTTATTTAAAGGATTTTCAGTGTGTTTTAAAGCTTTTCAATACATTCTACGTCTATTGGGACATGTATTTTACATTAAAAAAGGAAAGACCTCTCAATTGTTCAAGAACAATTGACAGTTTAATTATTATTATTATTATTATTATTATTATTATTATTAAGGTCTTTCCTTTTTCTATAAGGAAAGACCTTACTGTATTTCTTCTGATTATTATTATTATTATTCTTCTTGTTCCGCCAAACTTTGACAAAATTTCCCTCCGTAACCGTAAACCATGTCGCTTTCATGTTCACACTTTGTATTGGTGTCATGAATACCTATCCGGAACTCACCCTGTGAGTCGAAATATTTTGTCGATTCGGAGTAATCCCTCCGAAACCCAAAAACCTTGTTATCGTTCCAACACCGTAACCGTAATAGGTAGAAAAAAAATGAAGGGTGAAATTTGTTCAAGACCAGACCCCGGTTCTTCGTTACATTTGGATCGAAAAGATTCAACGACTCATTGGTAGGGTTATGCCCCTATGAAAATTAACCGGTGTCGGTTGGCCACCAAAACTCAGAAACCGTAAGTCGTAGACACATAGGATCTTCACCAATCATCATCATTTCATGTATCTTTAAAAAATATCTCAAGGTCAAGATTGTATGTTGACCTTGACCTCTGACCTAACAGCTTGTTATGGGATAATCTCAGAAACCATTATACTTACAGAAGTTTTAAATGGTGGAAAATGTTTGGGTCATTATGGCGCAACTTTGTTACATTTTGATCAAAGAGATTTGACCTTTCTATAAGGGGCATAACCCCTGTTTTAGGTTTTTGAAAAGACAAAATCAGCTTTTACTATATAACCAAAGGTCCTAGACCCTTGGGGTCTTCAGTAATGGCATTGGGGACCAATGACCTTGACAAAGGTCAAAAGGTCAAAGGTCAAGGTCATGTCCCAGATAGCGAATTTAGTGTTTTTAACCTTATTTAAAGGATTTTTAGTGTGTTTTCGAGCTTTTTAAGGTTGACCTTGACCTTTTCAATACATTCTACGTCTGTTGGAACATGTATTTTACATTGAAAAAGGAAAGACCTCTCAATTGTTCAAGAACAATTGACAGTTTAATATTGTTCTTACATCTCTTCTGAAAAAAAAAATCCACATCCTTGTTATCAGTTGAACTCGGACACTACAAGTCTAATCGACCCCAAAATTTGCAGTCAGCAGGGCATACATGTACTTAAGGTTCATAAAACAACGTGGTGCAGATATCTCTCAAGACTTTTCCTAGAGAAAAAAAATTGCAATGCCGTATAAATTGCTTGCTAGGTCCGTAAATCTCAGTGAAATGCTACAATAAAATGTCCGCTCCTAGATTAAAATACTAATCTGTGTTACAAACTGGTGCTGAAAAATGTACATTTTAAGAAAATAATCGTTAAATGTGTATTAAAGTTCCACCGGTTCAATTAAATCCAAAACATGCACTGCTGGTGAACGGTGATCAAAATGTCAATTTCCTACAACGACAAAAGAAATTACATTGTGTACATTCCGTCTCTATACATGTTGTCTGTTCAACATCCCGACCTAAAGAGAAATAAAAAGACTAAGTTTTCGTTATTATAAACCCAAGTCACGTGGTGTCTCCTCAATCTGGCGCGCGCGCTGGACCTAAAATAAAATAAAAACTTTCCAAACTAAACATGAAACTTCCCCGGAATAATATAGACCCCTTACAGAAACAAACAAACAAACAAACAAACACACACACACACAACACACACACACACACACACACACACACACACACACACACAATCATGTTTCAAAGGGGGGAAAGACCGTTTACAATTGCTTTTTAAAAGCAATTGATTTATATTATTAAGGTCTTTCCTTTTACTAAAGGGAAAGACCTTACTGTATTTCTTCTGATTATTATTATTAAGGTCTTTCCTTTTACAAAAGGGAAAGACCTTACTGTATTTCTTCTGATTATTATTATTATTATTAAGGTCTTTCCTTTTACTAAAGGGAAAGACCTTACTGTATTTCTTCTGATTATTATTATTATTATTATTATTATTATTATTATTATTATTCTTTTTGTTCCGCCAAGTTAGCCTCCGTAACCGTAAGACGTGTCGCTTTCATATTCACACTTTGTATTCGTGTCATGAATACCTATCCGGAACTCACCCTGTTAGTCGAAAAATTTTGTCGGTTCGGAGTTATCCCTCCGAAACCAAAAAACCTTGTTATCGTTCCAACACCGTAACCGTAAAAGGTAGAGAAAAAACAAAGGGTGAAATTTGTTCAGGACCAGACCCCGGTTCTTCGTTACATTTGGATCGAAAAGATTCAACGACTCATTGGTAGAGTTATGCCCCTATGAAAATTTACCGGTGTCGGTGGACCACCAAAACTCAGAAACCGTAAGTCGTAGACACCTAGGATCTTCACCAATCATCATCAATTTATGTATCTTTGAAAAATACCTCAAGGTCAAATTTGTATGTTGACCTTGACCTTTGACCTAACACCTTGTTATGGGATAATCTCAGAAACCATTATACTTACAGATGTTTTAAATAGTGGAAAATGTTTGGATCATTATGGCGCAACTTTGTTACATTTTGACCAAAGAGATTTGACCATTCTATAAGGGGCATAACCCCTGTTTTAGGTTTCTGAAAACACAAAATCAGCTTTTACTATATAACCAAAGGTCCTAGACCCATGGGGTCTTCAGCAATGACATTGGGGACTAATGACCTTGACAAAGGTCAAAAGGTCAAAGGTCAAGGTCATGTCCCATATAGCGAATTTAGTGTTTTTAACCTTATTTAAAGGATTTTCAGTGTGTTTTAAAGCTTTTCAATACATTCTACGTCTATTGGGACATGTATTTTACATTAAAAAAGGAAAGACCTCTCAATTGTTCAAGAACAATTGACAGTTTAATTATTATTATTATTATTATTATTATTATTATTATTAAGGTCTTTCCTTTTTCTATAAGGAAAGACCTTACTGTATTTCTTCTGATTATTATTATTATTATTCTTCTTGTTCCGCCAAACTTTGACAAAATTTCCCTCCGTAACCGTAAACCATGTCGCTTTCATGTTCACACTTTGTATTGGTGTCATGAATACCTATCCGGAACTCACCCTGTGAGTCGAAATATTTTGTCGATTCGGAGTAATCCCTCCGAAACCCAAAAACCTTGTTATCGTTCCAACACCGTAACCGTAATAGGTAGAAAAAAAATGAAGGGTGAAATTTGTTCAAGACCAGACCCCGGTTCTTCGTTACATTTGGATCGAAAAGATTCAACGACTCATTGGTAGGGTTATGCCCCTATGAAAATTAACCGGTGTCGGTTGGCCACCAAAACTCAGAAACCGTAAGTCGTAGACACATAGGATCTTCACCAATCATCATCATTTCATGTATCTTTAAAAAATATCTCAAGGTCAAGATTGTATGTTGACCTTGACCTCTGACCTAACAGCTTGTTATGGGATAATCTCAGAAACCATTATACTTACAGAAGTTTTAAATGGTGGAAAATGTTTGGGTCATTATGGCGCAACTTTGTTACATTTTGATCAAAGAGATTTGACCTTTCTATAAGGGGCATAACCCCTGTTTTAGGTTTTTGAAAAGACAAAATCAGCTTTTACTATATAACCAAAGGTCCTAGACCCTTGGGGTCTTCAGTAATGGCATTGGGGACCAATGACCTTGACAAAGGTCAAAAGGTCAAAGGTCAAGGTCATGTCCCAGATAGCGAATTTAGTGTTTTTAACCTTATTTAAAGGATTTTTAGTGTGTTTTCGAGCTTTTTAAGGTTGACCTTGACCTTTTCAATACATTCTACGTCTGTTGGAACATGTATTTTACATTGAAAAAGGAAAGACCTCTCAATTGTTCAAGAACAATTGACAGTTTAATATTGTTCTTACATCTCTTCTGAAAAAAAAAATCCACATCCTTGTTATCAGTTGAACTCGGACACTACAAGTCTAATCGACCCCAAAATTTGCAGTCAGCAGGGCATACATGTACTTAAGGTTCATAAAACAACGTGGTGCAGATATCTCTCAAGACTTTTCCTAGAGAAAAAAAATTGCAATGCCGTATAAATTGCTTGCTAGGTCCGTAAATCTCAGTGAAATGCTACAATAAAATGTCCGCTCCTAGATTAAAATACTAATCTGTGTTACAAACTGGTGCTGAAAAATGTACATTTTAAGAAAATAATCGTTAAATGTGTATTAAAGTTCCACCGGTTCAATTAAATCCAAAACATGCACTGCTGGTGAACGGTGATCAAAATGTCAATTTCCTACAACGACAAAAGAAATTACATTGTGTACATTCCGTCTCTATACATGTTGTCTGTTCAACATCCCGACCTAAAGAGAAATAAAAAGACTAAGTTTTCGTTATTATAAACCCAAGTCACGTGGTGTCTCCTCAATCTGGCGCGCGCGCTGGACCTAAAATAAAATAAAAACTTTCCAAACTAAACATGAAACTTCCCCGGAATAATATAGACCCCTTACAGAAACAAACAAACAAACAAACAAACACACACACACACAACACACACACACACACACACACACACACACACACACACACAATCATGTTTCAAAGGGGGGAAAGACCGTTTACAATTGCTTTTTAAAAGCAATTGATTTATATTATTAAGGTCTTTCCTTTTACTAAAGGGAAAGACCTTACTGTATTTCTTCTGATTATTATTATTAAGGTCTTTCCTTTTACAAAAGGGAAAGACCTTACTGTATTTCTTCTGATTATTATTATTATTATTAAGGTCTTTCCTTTTACTAAAGGGAAAGACCTTACTGTATTTCTTCTGATTATTATTATTATTATTATTATTATTATTATTATTATTATTCTTTTTGTTCCGCCAAGTTAGCCTCCGTAACCGTAAGACGTGTCGCTTTCATATTCACACTTTGTATTCGTGTCATGAATACCTATCCGGAACTCACCCTGTTAGTCGAAAAATTTTGTCGGTTCGGAGTTATCCCTCCGAAACCAAAAAACCTTGTTATCGTTCCAACACCGTAACCGTAAAAGGTAGAGAAAAAACAAAGGGTGAAATTTGTTCAGGACCAGACCCCGGTTCTTCGTTACATTTGGATCGAAAAGATTCAACGACTCATTGGTAGAGTTATGCCCCTATGAAAATTTACCGGTGTCGGTGGACCACCAAAACTCAGAAACCGTAAGTCGTAGACACCTAGGATCTTCACCAATCATCATCAATTTATGTATCTTTGAAAAATACCTCAAGGTCAAATTTGTATGTTGACCTTGACCTTTGACCTAACACCTTGTTATGGGATAATCTCAGAAACCATTATACTTACAGATGTTTTAAATAGTGGAAAATGTTTGGATCATTATGGCGCAACTTTGTTACATTTTGACCAAAGAGATTTGACCATTCTATAAGGGGCATAACCCCTGTTTTAGGTTTCTGAAAACACAAAATCAGCTTTTACTATATAACCAAAGGTCCTAGACCCATGGGGTCTTCAGCAATGACATTGGGGACTAATGACCTTGACAAAGGTCAAAAGGTCAAAGGTCAAGGTCATGTCCCATATAGCGAATTTAGTGTTTTTAACCTTATTTAAAGGATTTTCAGTGTGTTTTAAAGCTTTTCAATACATTCTACGTCTATTGGGACATGTATTTTACATTAAAAAAGGAAAGACCTCTCAATTGTTCAAGAACAATTGACAGTTTAATTATTATTATTATTATTATTATTATTATTATTATTAAGGTCTTTCCTTTTTCTATAAGGAAAGACCTTACTGTATTTCTTCTGATTATTATTATTATTATTCTTCTTGTTCCGCCAAACTTTGACAAAATTTCCCTCCGTAACCGTAAACCATGTCGCTTTCATGTTCACACTTTGTATTGGTGTCATGAATACCTATCCGGAACTCACCCTGTGAGTCGAAATATTTTGTCGATTCGGAGTAATCCCTCCGAAACCCAAAAACCTTGTTATCGTTCCAACACCGTAACCGTAATAGGTAGAAAAAAAATGAAGGGTGAAATTTGTTCAAGACCAGACCCCGGTTCTTCGTTACATTTGGATCGAAAAGATTCAACGACTCATTGGTAGGGTTATGCCCCTATGAAAATTAACCGGTGTCGGTTGGCCACCAAAACTCAGAAACCGTAAGTCGTAGACACATAGGATCTTCACCAATCATCATCATTTCATGTATCTTTAAAAAATATCTCAAGGTCAAGATTGTATGTTGACCTTGACCTCTGACCTAACAGCTTGTTATGGGATAATCTCAGAAACCATTATACTTACAGAAGTTTTAAATGGTGGAAAATGTTTGGGTCATTATGGCGCAACTTTGTTACATTTTGATCAAAGAGATTTGACCTTTCTATAAGGGGCATAACCCCTGTTTTAGGTTTTTGAAAAGACAAAATCAGCTTTTACTATATAACCAAAGGTCCTAGACCCTTGGGGTCTTCAGTAATGGCATTGGGGACCAATGACCTTGACAAAGGTCAAAAGGTCAAAGGTCAAGGTCATGTCCCAGATAGCGAATTTAGTGTTTTTAACCTTATTTAAAGGATTTTTAGTGTGTTTTCGAGCTTTTTAAGGTTGACCTTGACCTTTTCAATACATTCTACGTCTGTTGGAACATGTATTTTACATTGAAAAAGGAAAGACCTCTCAATTGTTCAAGAACAATTGACAGTTTAATATTGTTCTTACATCTCTTCTGAAAAAAAAAATCCACATCCTTGTTATCAGTTGAACTCGGACACTACAAGTCTAATCGACCCCAAAATTTGCAGTCAGCAGGGCATACATGTACTTAAGGTTCATAAAACAACGTGGTGCAGATATCTCTCAAGACTTTTCCTAGAGAAAAAAAATTGCAATGCCGTATAAATTGCTTGCTAGGTCCGTAAATCTCAGTGAAATGCTACAATAAAATGTCCGCTCCTAGATTAAAATACTAATCTGTGTTACAAACTGGTGCTGAAAAATGTACATTTTAAGAAAATAATCGTTAAATGTGTATTAAAGTTCCACCGGTTCAATTAAATCCAAAACATGCACTGCTGGTGAACGGTGATCAAAATGTCAATTTCCTACAACGACAAAAGAAATTACATTGTGTACATTCCGTCTCTATACATGTTGTCTGTTCAACATCCCGACCTAAAGAGAAATAAAAAGACTAAGTTTTCGTTATTATAAACCCAAGTCACGTGGTGTCTCCTCAATCTGGCGCGCGCGCTGGACCTAAAATAAAATAAAAACTTTCCAAACTAAACATGAAACTTCCCCGGAATAATATAGACCCCTTACAGAAACAAACAAACAAACAAACAAACACACACACACACAAACACACACACACACACACACACACACACACACACACAATCATGTTTCAAAGGGGGGAAAGACCGTTTACAATTGCTTTTTAAAAGCAATTGATTTATATTATTAAGGTCTTTCCTTTTACTAAAGGGAAAGACCTTACTGTATTTCTTCTGATTATTATTATTAAGGTCTTTCCTTTTACAAAAGGGAAAGACCTTACTGTATTTCTTCTGATTATTATTATTATTATTAAGGTCTTTCCTTTTACTAAAGGGAAAGACCTTACTGTATTTCTTCTGATTATTATTATTATTATTATTATTATTATTATTATTATTATTCTTTTTGTTCCGCCAAGTTAGCCTCCGTAACCGTAAGACGTGTCGCTTTCATATTCACACTTTGTATTCGTGTCATGAATACCTATCCGGAACTCACCCTGTTAGTCGAAAAATTTTGTCGGTTCGGAGTTATCCCTCCGAAACCAAAAAACCTTGTTATCGTTCCAACACCGTAACCGTAAAAGGTAGAGAAAAAACAAAGGGTGAAATTTGTTCAGGACCAGACCCCGGTTCTTCGTTACATTTGGATCGAAAAGATTCAACGACTCATTGGTAGAGTTATGCCCCTATGAAAATTTACCGGTGTCGGTGGACCACCAAAACTCAGAAACCGTAAGTCGTAGACACCTAGGATCTTCACCAATCATCATCAATTTATGTATCTTTGAAAAATACCTCAAGGTCAAATTTGTATGTTGACCTTGACCTTTGACCTAACACCTTGTTATGGGATAATCTCAGAAACCATTATACTTACAGATGTTTTAAATAGTGGAAAATGTTTGGATCATTATGGCGCAACTTTGTTACATTTTGACCAAAGAGATTTGACCATTCTATAAGGGGCATAACCCCTGTTTTAGGTTTCTGAAAACACAAAATCAGCTTTTACTATATAACCAAAGGTCCTAGACCCATGGGGTCTTCAGCAATGACATTGGGGACTAATGACCTTGACAAAGGTCAAAAGGTCAAAGGTCAAGGTCATGTCCCATATAGCAAATTTAGTGTTTTTAACCTTATTTAAAGGATTTTCAGTGTGTTTTAAAGCTTTTCAATACATTCTACGTCTATTGGGACATGTATTTTACATTAAAAAAGGAAAGACCTCTCAATTGTTCAAGAACAATTGACAGTTTAATTATTATTATTATTATTATTATTATTATTATTATTAAGGTCTTTCCTTTTTCTATAAGGAAAGACCTTACTGTATTTCTTCTGATTATTATTATTATTATTCTTCTTGTTCCGCCAAACTTTGACAAAATTTCCCTCCGTAACCGTAAACCATGTCGCTTTCATGTTCACACTTTGTATTGGTGTCATGAATACCTATCCGGAACTCACCCTGTGAGTCGAAATATTTTGTCGATTCGGAGTAATCCCTCCGAAACCCAAAAACCTTGTTATCGTTCCAACACCGTAACCGTAATAGGTAGAAAAAAAATGAAGGGTGAAATTTGTTCAAGACCAGACCCCGGTTCTTCGTTACATTTGGATCGAAAAGATTCAACGACTCATTGGTAGGGTTATGCCCCTATGAAAATTAACCGGTGTCGGTTGGCCACCAAAACTCAGAAACCGTAAGTCGTAGACACATAGGATCTTCACCAATCATCATCATTTCATGTATCTTTAAAAAATATCTCAAGGTCAAGATTGTATGTTGACCTTGACCTCTGACCTAACAGCTTGTTATGGGATAATCTCAGAAACCATTATACTTACAGAAGTTTTAAATGGTGGAAAATGTTTGGGTCATTATGGCGCAACTTTGTTACATTTTGATCAAAGAGATTTGACCTTTCTATAAGGGGCATAACCCCTGTTTTAGGTTTTTGAAAAGACAAAATCAGCTTTTACTATATAACCAAAGGTCCTAGACCCTTGGGGTCTTCAGTAATGGCATTGGGGACCAATGACCTTGACAAAGGTCAAAAGGTCAAAGGTCAAGGTCATGTCCCAGATAGCGAATTTAGTGTTTTTAACCTTATTTAAAGGATTTTTAGTGTGTTTTCGAGCTTTTTAAGGTTGACCTTGACCTTTTCAATACATTCTACGTCTGTTGGAACATGTATTTTACATTGAAAAAGGAAAGACCTCTCAATTGTTCAAGAACAATTGACAGTTTAATATTGTTCTTACATCTCTTCTGAAAAAAAAAATCCACATCCTTGTTATCAGTTGAACTCGGACACTACAAGTCTAATCGACCCCAAAATTTGCAGTCAGCAGGGCATACATGTACTTAAGGTTCATAAAACAACGTGGTGCAGATATCTCTCAAGACTTTTCCTAGAGAAAAAAAATTGCAATGCCGTATAAATTGCTTGCTAGGTCCGTAAATCTCAGTGAAATGCTACAATAAAATGTCCGCTCCTAGATTAAAATACTAATCTGTGTTACAAACTGGTGCTGAAAAATGTACATTTTAAGAAAATAATCGTTAAATGTGTATTAAAGTTCCACCGGTTCAATTAAATCCAAAACATGCACTGCTGGTGAACGGTGATCAAAATGTCAATTTCCTACAACGACAAAAGAAATTACATTGTGTACATTCCGTCTCTATACATGTTGTCTGTTCAACATCCCGACCTAAAGAGAAATAAAAAGACTAAGTTTTCGTTATTATAAACCCAAGTCACGTGGTGTCTCCTCAATCTGGCGCGCGCGCTGGACCTAAAATAAAATAAAAACTTTCCAAACTAAACATGAAACTTCCCCGGAATAATATAGACCCCTTACAGAAACAAACAAACAAACAAACAAACACACACACACACAAACACACACACACACACACACACACACACACACACACAATCATGTTTCAAAGGGGGGAAAGACCGTTTACAATTGCTTTTTAAAAGCAATTGATTTATATTATTAAGGTCTTTCCTTTTACTAAAGGGAAAGACCTTACTGTATTTCTTCTGATTATTATTATTAAGGTCTTTCCTTTTACAAAAGGGAAAGACCTTACTGTATTTCTTCTGATTATTATTATTATTATTAAGGTCTTTCCTTTTACTAAAGGGAAAGACCTTACTGTATTTCTTCTGATTATTATTATTATTATTATTATTATTATTATTATTATTATTCTTTTTGTTCCGCCAAGTTAGCCTCCGTAACCGTAAGACGTGTCGCTTTCATATTCACACTTTGTATTCGTGTCATGAATACCTATCCGGAACTCACCCTGTTAGTCGAAAAATTTTGTCGGTTCGGAGTTATCCCTCCGAAACCAAAAAACCTTGTTATCGTTCCAACACCGTAACCGTAAAAGGTAGAGAAAAAACAAAGGGTGAAATTTGTTCAGGACCAGACCCCGGTTCTTCGTTACATTTGGATCGAAAAGATTCAACGACTCATTGGTAGAGTTATGCCCCTATGAAAATTTACCGGTGTCGGTGGACCACCAAAACTCAGAAACCGTAAGTCGTAGACACCTAGGATCTTCACCAATCATCATCAATTTATGTATCTTTGAAAAATACCTCAAGGTCAAATTTGTATGTTGACCTTGACCTTTGACCTAACACCTTGTTATGGGATAATCTCAGAAACCATTATACTTACAGATGTTTTAAATAGTGGAAAATGTTTGGATCATTATGGCGCAACTTTGTTACATTTTGACCAAAGAGATTTGACCATTCTATAAGGGGCATAACCCCTGTTTTAGGTTTCTGAAAACACAAAATCAGCTTTTACTATATAACCAAAGGTCCTAGACCCATGGGGTCTTCAGCAATGACATTGGGGACTAATGACCTTGACAAAGGTCAAAAGGTCAAAGGTCAAGGTCATGTCCCATATAGCGAATTTAGTGTTTTTAACCTTATTTAAAGGATTTTCAGTGTGTTTTAAAGCTTTTCAATACATTCTACGTCTATTGGGACATGTATTTTACATTAAAAAAGGAAAGACCTCTCAATTGTTCAAGAACAATTGACAGTTTAATTATTATTATTATTATTATTATTATTATTATTATTAAGGTCTTTCCTTTTTCTATAAGGAAAGACCTTACTGTATTTCTTCTGATTATTATTATTATTATTCTTCTTGTTCCGCCAAACTTTGACAAAATTTCCCTCCGTAACCGTAAACCATGTCGCTTTCATGTTCACACTTTGTATTGGTGTCATGAATACCTATCCGGAACTCACCCTGTGAGTCGAAATATTTTGTCGATTCGGAGTAATCCCTCCGAAACCCAAAAACCTTGTTATCGTTCCAACACCGTAACCGTAATAGGTAGAAAAAAAATGAAGGGTGAAATTTGTTCAAGACCAGACCCCGGTTCTTCGTTACATTTGGATCGAAAAGATTCAACGACTCATTGGTAGGGTTATGCCCCTATGAAAATTAACCGGTGTCGGTTGGCCACCAAAACTCAGAAACCGTAAGTCGTAGACACATAGGATCTTCACCAATCATCATCATTTCATGTATCTTTAAAAAATATCTCAAGGTCAAGATTGTATGTTGACCTTGACCTCTGACCTAACAGCTTGTTATGGGATAATCTCAGAAACCATTATACTTACAGAAGTTTTAAATGGTGGAAAATGTTTGGGTCATTATGGCGCAACTTTGTTACATTTTGATCAAAGAGATTTGACCTTTCTATAAGGGGCATAACCCCTGTTTTAGGTTTTTGAAAAGACAAAATCAGCTTTTACTATATAACCAAAGGTCCTAGACCCTTGGGGTCTTCAGTAATGGCATTGGGGACCAATGACCTTGACAAAGGTCAAAAGGTCAAAGGTCAAGGTCATGTCCCAGATAGCGAATTTAGTGTTTTTAACCTTATTTAAAGGATTTTTAGTGTGTTTTCGAGCTTTTTAAGGTTGACCTTGACCTTTTCAATACATTCTACGTCTGTTGGAACATGTATTTTACATTGAAAAAGGAAAGACCTCTCAATTGTTCAAGAACAATTGACAGTTTAATATTGTTCTTACATCTCTTCTGAAAAAAAAAATCCACATCCTTGTTATCAGTTGAACTCGGACACTACAAGTCTAATCGACCCCAAAATTTGCAGTCAGCAGGGCATACATGTACTTAAGGTTCATAAAACAACGTGGTGCAGATATCTCTCAAGACTTTTCCTAGAGAAAAAAAATTGCAATGCCGTATAAATTGCTTGCTAGGTCCGTAAATCTCAGTGAAATGCTACAATAAAATGTCCGCTCCTAGATTAAAATACTAATCTGTGTTACAAACTGGTGCTGAAAAATGTACATTTTAAGAAAATAATCGTTAAATGTGTATTAAAGTTCCACCGGTTCAATTAAATCCAAAACATGCACTGCTGGTGAACGGTGATCAAAATGTCAATTTCCTACAACGACAAAAGAAATTACATTGTGTACATTCCGTCTCTATACATGTTGTCTGTTCAACATCCCGACCTAAAGAGAAATAAAAAGACTAAGTTTTCGTTATTATAAACCCAAGTCACGTGGTGTCTCCTCAATCTGGCGCGCGCGCTGGACCTAAAATAAAATAAAAACTTTCCAAACTAAACATGAAACTTCCCCGGAATAATATAGACCCCTTACAGAAACAAACAAACAAACAAACAAACACACACACACACAAACACACACACACACACACACACACACACACACACACAATCATGTTTCAAAGGGGGGAAAGACCGTTTACAATTGCTTTTTAAAAGCAATTGATTTATATTATTAAGGTCTTTCCTTTTACTAAAGGGAAAGACCTTACTGTATTTCTTCTGATTATTATTATTAAGGTCTTTCCTTTTACAAAAGGGAAAGACCTTACTGTATTTCTTCTGATTATTATTATTATTATTAAGGTCTTTCCTTTTACTAAAGGGAAAGACCTTACTGTATTTCTTCTGATTATTATTATTATTATTATTATTATTATTATTATTATTATTCTTTTTGTTCCGCCAAGTTAGCCTCCGTAACCGTAAGACGTGTCGCTTTCATATTCACACTTTGTATTCGTGTCATGAATACCTATCCGGAACTCACCCTGTTAGTCGAAAAATTTTGTCGGTTCGGAGTTATCCCTCCGAAACCAAAAAACCTTGTTATCGTTCCAACACCGTAACCGTAAAAGGTAGAGAAAAAACAAAGGGTGAAATTTGTTCAGGACCAGACCCCGGTTCTTCGTTACATTTGGATCGAAAAGATTCAACGACTCATTGGTAGAGTTATGCCCCTATGAAAATTTACCGGTGTCGGTGGACCACCAAAACTCAGAAACCGTAAGTCGTAGACACCTAGGATCTTCACCAATCATCATCAATTTATGTATCTTTGAAAAATACCTCAAGGTCAAATTTGTATGTTGACCTTGACCTTTGACCTAACACCTTGTTATGGGATAATCTCAGAAACCATTATACTTACAGATGTTTTAAATAGTGGAAAATGTTTGGATCATTATGGCGCAACTTTGTTACATTTTGACCAAAGAGATTTGACCATTCTATAAGGGGCATAACCCCTGTTTTAGGTTTCTGAAAACACAAAATCAGCTTTTACTATATAACCAAAGGTCCTAGACCCATGGGGTCTTCAGCAATGACATTGGGGACTAATGACCTTGACAAAGGTCAAAAGGTCAAAGGTCAAGGTCATGTCCCATATAGCGAATTTAGTGTTTTTAACCTTATTTAAAGGATTTTCAGTGTGTTTTAAAGCTTTTCAATACATTCTACGTCTATTGGGACATGTATTTTACATTAAAAAAGGAAAGACCTCTCAATTGTTCAAGAACAATTGACAGTTTAATTATTATTATTATTATTATTATTATTATTATTATTAAGGTCTTTCCTTTTTCTATAAGGAAAGACCTTACTGTATTTCTTCTGATTATTATTATTATTATTCTTCTTGTTCCGCCAAACTTTGACAAAATTTCCCTCCGTAACCGTAAACCATGTCGCTTTCATGTTCACACTTTGTATTGGTGTCATGAATACCTATCCGGAACTCACCCTGTGAGTCGAAATATTTTGTCGATTCGGAGTAATCCCTCCGAAACCCAAAAACCTTGTTATCGTTCCAACACCGTAACCGTAATAGGTAGAAAAAAAATGAAGGGTGAAATTTGTTCAAGACCAGACCCCGGTTCTTCGTTACATTTGGATCGAAAAGATTCAACGACTCATTGGTAGGGTTATGCCCCTATGAAAATTAACCGGTGTCGGTTGGCCACCAAAACTCAGAAACCGTAAGTCGTAGACACATAGGATCTTCACCAATCATCATCATTTCATGTATCTTTAAAAAATATCTCAAGGTCAAGATTGTATGTTGACCTTGACCTCTGACCTAACAGCTTGTTATGGGATAATCTCAGAAACCATTATACTTACAGAAGTTTTAAATGGTGGAAAATGTTTGGGTCATTATGGCGCAACTTTGTTACATTTTGATCAAAGAGATTTGACCTTTCTATAAGGGGCATAACCCCTGTTTTAGGTTTTTGAAAAGACAAAATCAGCTTTTACTATATAACCAAAGGTCCTAGACCCTTGGGGTCTTCAGTAATGGCATTGGGGACCAATGACCTTGACAAAG
Source organism: Mytilus galloprovincialis (assembly GCF_965363235.1). Lineage (NCBI taxonomy): Eukaryota > Metazoa > Mollusca > Bivalvia > Mytilida > Mytilidae > Mytilus > Mytilus galloprovincialis. Next base: position 78,457 of record NW_027468022.1, read on the forward strand.
GTCAAAAGGTCAAAGGTCAAGGTCATGTCCCAGATAGCGAATTTAGTGTTTTTAACCTTATTTAAAGGATTTTTAGTGTGTTTTCGAGCTTTTTAAGGTTGACCTTGACCTTTTCAATACATTCTACGTCTGTTGGAACATGTATTTTACATTGAAAAAGGAAAGACCTCTCAATTGTTCAAGAACAATTGACAGTTTAATATTGTTCTTACATCTCTTCTGAAAAAAAAAATCCACATCCTTGTTATCAGTTGAACTCGGACACTACAAGTCTAATCGACCCCAAAATTTGCAGTCAGCAGGGCATACATGTACTTAAGGTTCATAAAACAACGTGGTGCAGATATCTCTCAAGACTTTTCCTAGAGAAAAAAAATTGCAATGCCGTATAAATTGCTTGCTAGGTCCGTAAATCTCAGTGAAATGCTACAATAAAATGTCCGCTCCTAGATTAAAATACTAATCTGTGTTACAAACTGGTGCTGAAAAATGTACATTTTAAGAAAATAATCGTTAAATGTGTATTAAAGTTCCACCGGTTCAATTAAATCCAAAACATGCACTGCTGGTGAACGGTGATCAAAATGTCAATTTCCTACAACGACAAAAGAAATTACATTGTGTACATTCCGTCTCTATACATGTTGTCTGTTCAACATCCCGACCTAAAGAGAAATAAAAAGACTAAGTTTTCGTTATTATAAACCCAAGTCACGTGGTGTCTCCTCAATCTGGCGCGCGCGCTGGACCTAAAATAAAATAAAAACTTTCCAAACTAAACATGAAACTTCCCCGGAATAATATAGACCCCTTACAGAAACAAACAAACAAACAAACAAACACACACACACACACACACACACACACACACACACACACACACACACACACACAATCATGTTTCAAAGGGGGGAAAGACCGTTTACAATTGCTTTTTAAAAGCAATTGATTTATATTATTAAGGTCTTTCCTTTTACTAAAGGGAAAGACCTTACTGTATTTCTTCTGATTATTATTATTAAGGTCTTTCCTTTTACAAAAGGGAAAGACCTTACTGTATTTCTTCTGATTATTATTATTATTATTAAGGTCTTTCCTTTTACTAAAGGGAAAGACCTTACTGTATTTCTTCTGATTATTATTATTATTATTATTATTATTATTATTATTATTATTCTTTTTGTTCCGCCAAGTTAGCCTCCGTAACCGTAAGACGTGTCGCTTTCATATTCACACTTTGTATTCGTGTCATGAATACCTATCCGGAACTCACCCTGTTAGTCGAAAAATTTTGTCGGTTCGGAGTTATCCCTCCGAAACCAAAAAACCTTGTTATCGTTCCAACACCGTAACCGTAAAAGGTAGAGAAAAAACAAAGGGTGAAATTTGTTCAGGACCAGACCCCGGTTCTTCGTTACATTTGGATCGAAAAGATTCAACGACTCATTGGTAGAGTTATGCCCCTATGAAAATTTACCGGTGTCGGTGGACCACCAAAACTCAGAAACCGTAAGTCGTAGACACCTAGGATCTTCACCAATCATCATCAATTTATGTATCTTTGAAAAATACCTCAAGGTCAAATTTGTATGTTGACCTTGACCTTTGACCTAACACCTTGTTATGGGATAATCTCAGAAACCATTATACTTACAGATGTTTTAAATAGTGGAAAATGTTTGGATCATTATGGCGCAACTTTGTTACATTTTGACCAAAGAGATTTGACCATTCTATAAGGGGCATAACCCCTGTTTTAGGTTTCTGAAAACACAAAATCAGCTTTTACTATATAACCAAAGGTCCTAGACCCATGGGGTCTTCAGCAATGACATTGGGGACTAATGACCTTGACAAAGGTCAAAAGGTCAAAGGTCAAGGTCATGTCCCATATAGCGAATTTAGTGTTTTTAACCTTATTTAAAGGATTTTCAGTGTGTTTTAAAGCTTTTCAATACATTCTACGTCTATTGGGACATGTATTTTACATTAAAAAAGGAAAGACCTCTCAATTGTTCAAGAACAATTGACAGTTTAATTATTATTATTATTATTATTATTATTATTATTATTAAGGTCTTTCCTTTTTCTATAAGGAAAGACCTTACTGTATTTCTTCTGATTATTATTATTATTATTCTTCTTGTTCCGCCAAACTTTGACAAAATTTCCCTCCGTAACCGTAAACCATGTCGCTTTCATGTTCACACTTTGTATTGGTGTCATGAATACCTATCCGGAACTCACCCTGTGAGTCGAAATATTTTGTCGATTCGGAGTAATCCCTCCGAAACCCAAAAACCTTGTTATCGTTCCAACACCGTAACCGTAATAGGTAGAAAAAAAATGAAGGGTGAAATTTGTTCAAGACCAGACCCCGGTTCTTCGTTACATTTGGATCGAAAAGATTCAACGACTCATTGGTAGGGTTATGCCCCTATGAAAATTAACCGGTGTCGGTTGGCCACCAAAACTCAGAAACCGTAAGTCGTAGACACATAGGATCTTCACCAATCATCATCATTTCATGTATCTTTAAAAAATATCTCAAGGTCAAGATTGTATGTTGACCTTGACCTCTGACCTAACAGCTTGTTATGGGATAATCTCAGAAACCATTATACTTACAGAAGTTTTAAATGGTGGAAAATGTTTGGGTCATTATGGCGCAACTTTGTTACATTTTGATCAAAGAGATTTGACCTTTCTATAAGGGGCATAACCCCTGTTTTAGGTTTTTGAAAAGACAAAATCAGCTTTTACTATATAACCAAAGGTCCTAGACCCTTGGGGTCTTCAGTAATGGCATTGGGGACCAATGACCTTGACAAAGGTCAAAAGGTCAAAGGTCAAGGTCATGTCCCAGATAGCGAATTTAGTGTTTTTAACCTTATTTAAAGGATTTTTAGTGTGTTTTCGAGCTTTTTAAGGTTGACCTTGACCTTTTCAATACATTCTACGTCTGTTGGAACATGTATTTTACATTGAAAAAGGAAAGACCTCTCAATTGTTCAAGAACAATTGACAGTTTAATATTGTTCTTACATCTCTTCTGAAAAAAAAAATCCACATCCTTGTTATCAGTTGAACTCGGACACTACAAGTCTAATCGACCCCAAAATTTGCAGTCAGCAGGGCATACATGTACTTAAGGTTCATAAAACAACGTGGTGCAGATATCTCTCAAGACTTTTCCTAGAGAAAAAAAATTGCAATGCCGTATAAATTGCTTGCTAGGTCCGTAAATCTCAGTGAAATGCTACAATAAAATGTCCGCTCCTAGATTAAAATACTAATCTGTGTTACAAACTGGTGCTGAAAAATGTACATTTTAAGAAAATAATCGTTAAATGTGTATTAAAGTTCCACCGGTTCAATTAAATCCAAAACATGCACTGCTGGTGAACGGTGATCAAAATGTCAATTTCCTACAACGACAAAAGAAATTACATTGTGTACATTCCGTCTCTATACATGTTGTCTGTTCAACATCCCGACCTAAAGAGAAATAAAAAGACTAAGTTTTCGTTATTATAAACCCAAGTCACGTGGTGTCTCCTCAATCTGGCGCGCGCGCTGGACCTAAAATAAAATAAAAACTTTCCAAACTAAACATGAAACTTCCCCGGAATAATATAGACCCCTTACAGAAACAAACAAACAAACAAACAAACACACACACACACACAACACACACACACACACACACACACACACACACACACAATCATGTTTCAAAGGGGGGAAAGACCGTTTACAATTGCTTTTTAAAAGCAATTGATTTATATTATTAAGGTCTTTCCTTTTACTAAAGGGAAAGACCTTACTGTATTTCTTCTGATTATTATTATTAAGGTCTTTCCTTTTACAAAAGGGAAAGACCTTACTGTATTTCTTCTGATTATTATTATTATTATTAAGGTCTTTCCTTTTACTAAAGGGAAAGACCTTACTGTATTTCTTCTGATTATTATTATTATTATTATTATTATTATTATTATTATTATTCTTTTTGTTCCGCCAAGTTAGCCTCCGTAACCGTAAGACGTGTCGCTTTCATATTCACACTTTGTATTCGTGTCATGAATACCTATCCGGAACTCACCCTGTTAGTCGAAAAATTTTGTCGGTTCGGAGTTATCCCTCCGAAACCAAAAAACCTTGTTATCGTTCCAACACCGTAACCGTAAAAGGTAGAGAAAAAACAAAGGGTGAAATTTGTTCAGGACCAGACCCCGGTTCTTCGTTACATTTGGATCGAAAAGATTCAACGACTCATTGGTAGAGTTATGCCCCTATGAAAATTTACCAGTGTCGGTGGACCACCAAAACTCAGAAACCGTAAGTCGTAGACACCTAGGATCTTCACCAATCATCATCAATTTATGTATCTTTGAAAAATACCTCAAGGTCAAATTTGTATGTTGACCTTGACCTTTGACCTAACACCTTGTTATGGGATAATCTCAGAAACCATTATACTTACAGATGTTTTAAATAGTGGAAAATGTTTGGATCATTATGGCGCAACTTTGTTACATTTTGACCAAAGAGATTTGACCATTCTATAAGGGGCATAACCCCTGTTTTAGGTTTCTGAAAACACAAAATCAGCTTTTACTATATAACCAAAGGTCCTAGACCCATGGGGTCTTCAGCAATGACATTGGGGACTAATGACCTTGACAAAGGTCAAAAGGTCAAAGGTCAAGGTCATGTCCCATATAGCGAATTTAGTGTTTTTAACCTTATTTAAAGGATTTTCAGTGTGTTTTAAAGCTTTTCAATACATTCTACGTCTATTGGGACATGTATTTTACATTAAAAAAGGAAAGACCTCTCAATTGTTCAAGAACAATTGACAGTTTAATTATTATTATTATTATTATTATTATTATTATTATTAAGGTCTTTCCTTTTTCTATAAGGAAAGACCTTACTGTATTTCTTCTGATTATTATTATTATTATTCTTCTTGTTCCGCCAAACTTTGACAAAATTTCCCTCCGTAACCGTAAACCATGTCGCTTTCATGTTCACACTTTGTATTGGTGTCATGAATACCTATCCGGAACTCACCCTGTGAGTCGAAATATTTTGTCGATTCGGAGTAATCCCTCCGAAACCCAAAAACCTTGTTATCGTTCCAACACCGTAACCGTAATAGGTAGAAAAAAAATGAAGGGTGAAATTTGTTCAAGACCAGACCCCGGTTCTTCGTTACATTTGGATCGAAAAGATTCAACGACTCATTGGTAGGGTTATGCCCCTATGAAAATTAACCGGTGTCGGTTGGCCACCAAAACTCAGAAACCGTAAGTCGTAGACACATAGGATCTTCACCAATCATCATCATTTCATGTATCTTTAAAAAATATCTCAAGGTCAAGATTGTATGTTGACCTTGACCTCTGACCTAACAGCTTGTTATGGGATAATCTCAGAAACCATTATACTTACAGAAGTTTTAAATGGTGGAAAATGTTTGGGTCATTATGGCGCAACTTTGTTACATTTTGATCAAAGAGATTTGACCTTTCTATAAGGGGCATAACCCCTGTTTTAGGTTTTTGAAAAGACAAAATCAGCTTTTACTATATAACCAAAGGTCCTAGACCCTTGGGGTCTTCAGTAATGGCATTGGGGACCAATGACCTTGACAAAGGTCAAAAGGTCAAAGGTCAAGGTCATGTCCCAGATAGCGAATTTAGTGTTTTTAACCTTATTTAAAGGATTTTTAGTGTGTTTTCGAGCTTTTTAAGGTTGACCTTGACCTTTTCAATACATTCTACGTCTGTTGGAACATGTATTTTACATTGAAAAAGGAAAGACCTCTCAATTGTTCAAGAACAATTGACAGTTTAATATTGTTCTTACATCTCTTCTGAAAAAAAAAATCCACATCCTTGTTATCAGTTGAACTCGGACACTACAAGTCTAATCGACCCCAAAATTTGCAGTCAGCAGGGCATACATGTACTTAAGGTTCATAAAACAACGTGGTGCAGATATCTCTCAAGACTTTTCCTAGAGAAAAAAAATTGCAATGCCGTATAAATTGCTTGCTAGGTCCGTAAATCTCAGTGAAATGCTACAATAAAATGTCCGCTCCTAGATTAAAATACTAATCTGTGTTACAAACTGGTGCTGAAAAATGTACATTTTAAGAAAATAATCGTTAAATGTGTATTAAAGTTCCACCGGTTCAATTAAATCCAAAACATGCACTGCTGGTGAACGGTGATCAAAATGTCAATTTCCTACAACGACAAAAGAAATTACATTGTGTACATTCCGTCTCTATACATGTTGTCTGTTCAACATCCCGTCCTAAAGAGAAATAAAAAGACTAAGTTTTCGTTATTATAAACCCAAGTCACGTGGTGTCTCCTCAATCTGGCGCGCGCGCTGGACCTAAAATAAAATAAAAACTTTCCAAACTAAACATGAAACTTCCCCGGAATAATATAGACCCCTTACAGAAACAAACAAACAAACAAACAAACACACACACACACAAACACACACACACACACACACACACACACACACACACACACACAATCATGTTTCAAAGGGGGGAAAGACCGTTTACAATTGCTTTTTAAAAGCAATTGATTTATATTATTAAGGTCTTTCCTTTTACTAAAGGGAAAGACCTTACTGTATTTCTTCTGATTATTATTATTAAGGTCTTTCCTTTTACAAAAGGGAAAGACCTTACTGTATTTCTTCTGATTATTATTATTATTATTAAGGTCTTTCCTTTTACTAAAGGGAAAGACCTTACTGTATTTCTTCTGATTATTATTATTATTATTATTATTATTATTATTATTATTATTATTCTTTTTGTTCCGCCAAGTTAGCCTCCGTAACCGTAAGACGTGTCGCTTTCATATTCACACTTTGTATTCGTGTCATGAATACCTATCCGGAACTCACCCTGTTAGTCGAAAAATTTTGTCGGTTCGGAGTTATCCCTCCGAAACCAAAAAACCTTGTTATCGTTCCAACACCGTAACCGTAAAAGGTAGAGAAAAAACAAAGGGTGAAATTTGTTCAGGACCAGACCCCGGTTCTTCGTTACATTTGGATCGAAAAGATTCAACGACTCATTGGTAGAGTTATGCCCCTATGAAAATTTACCGGTGTCGGTGGACCACCAAAACTCAGAAACCGTAAGTCGTAGACACCTAGGATCTTCACCAATCATCATCAATTTATGTATCTTTGAAAAATACCTCAAGGTCAAATTTGTATGTTGACCTTGACCTTTGACCTAACACCTTGTTATGGGATAATCTCAGAAACCATTATACTTACAGATGTTTTAAATAGTGGAAAATGTTTGGATCATTATGGCGCAACTTTGTTACATTTTGACCAAAGAGATTTGACCATTCTATAAGGGGCATAACCCCTGTTTTAGGTTTCTGAAAACACAAAATCAGCTTTTACTATATAACCAAAGGTCCTAGACCCATGGGGTCTTCAGCAATGACATTGGGGACTAATGACCTTGACAAAGGTCAAAAGGTCAAAGGTCAAGGTCATGTCCCATATAGCGAATTTAGTGTTTTTAACCTTATTTAAAGGATTTTCAGTGTGTTTTAAAGCTTTTCAATACATTCTACGTCTATTGGGACATGTATTTTACATTAAAAAAGGAAAGACCTCTCAATTGTTCAAGAACAATTGACAGTTTAATTATTATTATTATTATTATTATTATTATTATTATTAAGGTCTTTCCTTTTTCTATAAGGAAAGACCTTACTGTATTTCTTCTGATTATTATTATTATTATTCTTCTTGTTCCGCCAAACTTTGACAAAATTTCCCTCCGTAACCGTAAACCATGTCGCTTTCATGTTCACACTTTGTATTGGTGTCATGAATACCTATCCGGAACTCACCCTGTGAGTCGAAATATTTTGTCGATTCGGAGTAATCCCTCCGAAACCCAAAAACCTTGTTATCGTTCCAACACCGTAACCGTAATAGGTAGAAAAAAAATGAAGGGTGAAATTTGTTCAAGACCAGACCCCGGTTCTTCGTTACATTTGGATCGAAAAGATTCAACGACTCATTGGTAGGGTTATGCCCCTATGAAAATTAACCGGTGTCGGTTGGCCACCAAAACTCAGAAACCGTAAGTCGTAGACACATAGGATCTTCACCAATCATCATCATTTCATGTATCTTTAAAAAATATCTCAAGGTCAAGATTGTATGTTGACCTTGACCTCTGACCTAACAGCTTGTTATGGGATAATCTCAGAAACCATTATACTTACAGAAGTTTTAAATGGTGGAAAATGTTTGGGTCATTATGGCGCAACTTTGTTACATTTTGATCAAAGAGATTTGACCTTTCTATAAGGGGCATAACCCCTGTTTTAGGTTTTTGAAAAGACAAAATCAGCTTTTACTATATAACCAAAGGTCCTAGACCCTTGGGGTCTTCAGTAATGGCATTGGGGACCAATGACCTTGACAAAGGTCAAAAGGTCAAAGGTCAAGGTCATGTCCCAGATAGCGAATTTAGTGTTTTTAACCTTATTTAAAGGATTTTTAGTGTGTTTTCGAGCTTTTTAAGGTTGACCTTGACCTTTTCAATACATTCTACGTCTGTTGGAACATGTATTTTACATTGAAAAAGGAAAGACCTCTCAATTGTTCAAGAACAATTGACAGTTTAATATTGTTCTTACATCTCTTCTGAAAAAAAAAATCCACATCCTTGTTATCAGTTGAACTCGGACACTACAAGTCTAATCGACCCCAAAATTTGCAGTCAGCAGGGCATACATGTACTTAAGGTTCATAAAACAACGTGGTGCAGATATCTCTCAAGACTTTTCCTAGAGAAAAAAAATTGCAATGCCGTATAAATTGCTTGCTAGGTCCGTAAATCTCAGTGAAATGCTACAATAAAATGTCCGCTCCTAGATTAAAATACTAATCTGTGTTACAAACTGGTGCTGAAAAATGTACATTTTAAGAAAATAATCGTTAAATGTGTATTAAAGTTCCACCGGTTCAATTAAATCCAAAACATGCACTGCTGGTGAACGGTGATCAAAATGTCAATTTCCTACAACGACAAAAGAAATTACATTGTGTACATTCCGTCTCTATACATGTTGTCTGTTCAACATCCCGTCCTAAAGAGAAATAAAAAGACTAAGTTTTCGTTATTATAAACCCAAGTCACGTGGTGTCTCCTCAATCTGGCGCGCGCGCTGGACCTAAAATAAAATAAAAACTTTCCAAACTAAACATGAAACTTCCCCGGAATAATATAGACCCCTTACAGAAACAAACAAACAAACAAACAAACACACACACACACAAACACACACACACACACACACACACACACACACACACACAATCATGTTTCAAAGGGGGGAAAGACCGTTTACAATTGCTTTTTAAAAGCAATTGATTTATATTATTAAGGTCTTTCCTTTTACTAAAGGGAAAGACCTTACTGTATTTCTTCTGATTATTATTATTAAGGTCTTTCCTTTTACAAAAGGGAAAGACCTTACTGTATTTCTTCTGATTATTATTATTATTATTAAGGTCTTTCCTTTTACTAAAGGGAAAGACCTTACTGTATTTCTTCTGATTATTATTATTATTATTATTATTATTATTATTATTATTATTATTCTTTTTGTTCCGCCAAGTTAGCCTCCGTAACCGTAAGACGTGTCGCTTTCATATTCACACTTTGTATTCGTGTCATGAATACCTATCCGGAACTCACCCTGTTAGTCGAAAAATTTTGTCGGTTCGGAGTTATCCCTCCGAAACCAAAAAACCTTGTTATCGTTCCAACACCGTAACCGTAAAAGGTAGAGAAAAAACAAAGGGTGAAATTTGTTCAGGACCAGACCCCGGTTCTTCGTTACATTTGGATCGAAAAGATTCAACGACTCATTGGTAGAGTTATGCCCCTATGAAAATTTACCGGTGTCGGTGGACCACCAAAACTCAGAAACCGTAAGTCGTAGACACCTAGGATCTTCACCAATCATCATCAATTTATGTATCTTTGAAAAATACCTCAAGGTCAAATTTGTATGTTGACCTTGACCTTTGACCTAACACCTTGTTATGGGATAATCTCAGAAACCATTATACTTACAGATGTTTTAAATAGTGGAAAATGTTTGGATCATTATGGCGCAACTTTGTTACATTTTGACCAAAGAGATTTGACCATTCTATAAGGGGCATAACCCCTGTTTTAGGTTTCTGAAAACACAAAATCAGCTTTTACTATATAACCAAAGGTCCTAGACCCATGGGGTCTTCAGCAATGACATTGGGGACTAATGACCTTGACAAAGGTCAAAAGGTCAAAGGTCAAGGTCATGTCCCATATAGCGAATTTAGTGTTTTTAACCTTATTTAAAGGATTTTCAGTGTGTTTTAAAGCTTTTCAATACATTCTACGTCTATTGGGACATGTATTTTACATTAAAAAAGGAAAGACCTCTCAATTGTTCAAGAACAATTGACAGTTTAATTATTATTATTATTATTATTATTATTATTATTATTAAGGTCTTTCCTTTTTCTATAAGGAAAGACCTTACTGTATTTCTTCTGATTATTATTATTATTATTCTTCTTGTTCCGCCAAACTTTGACAAAATTTCCCTCCGTAACCGTAAACCATGTCGCTTTCATGTTCACACTTTGTATTGGTGTCATGAATACCTATCCGGAACTCACCCTGTGAGTCGAAATATTTTGTCGATTCGGAGTAATCCCTCCGAAACCCAAAAACCTTGTTATCGTTCCAACACCGTAACCGTAATAGGTAGAAAAAAAATGAAGGGTGAAATTTGTTCAAGACCAGACCCCGGTTCTTCGTTACATTTGGATCGAAAAGATTCAACGACTCATTGGTAGGGTTATGCCCCTATGAAAATTAACCGGTGTCGGTTGGCCACCAAAACTCAGAAACCGTAAGTCGTAGACACATAGGATCTTCACCAATCATCATCATTTCATGTATCTTTAAAAAATATCTCAAGGTCAAGATTGTATGTTGACCTTGACCTCTGACCTAACAGCTTGTTATGGGATAATCTCAGAAACCATTATACTTACAGAAGTTTTAAATGGTGGAAAATGTTTGGGTCATTATGGCGCAACTTTGTTACATTTTGATCAAAGAGATTTGACCTTTCTATAAGGGGCATAACCCCTGTTTTAGGTTTTTGAAAAGACAAAATCAGCTTTTACTATATAACCAAAGGTCCTAGACCCTTGGGGTCTTCAGTAATGGCATTGGGGACCAATGACCTTGACAAAGGTCAAAAGGTCAAAGGTCAAGGTCATGTCCCAGATAGCGAATTTAGTGTTTTTAACCTTATTTAAAGGATTTTTAGTGTGTTTTCGAGCTTTTTAAGGTTGACCTTGACCTTTTCAATACATTCTACGTCTGTTGGAACATGTATTTTACATTGAAAAAGGAAAGACCTCTCAATTGTTCAAGAACAATTGACAGTTTAATATTGTTCTTACATCTCTTCTGAAAAAAAAAATCCACATCCTTGTTATCAGTTGAACTCGGACACTACAAGTCTAATCGACCCCAAAATTTGCAGTCAGCAGGGCATACATGTACTTAAGGTTCATAAAACAACGTGGTGCAGATATCTCTCAAGACTTTTCCTAGAGAAAAAAAATTGCAATGCCGTATAAATTGCTTGCTAGGTCCGTAAATCTCAGTGAAATGCTACAATAAAATGTCCGCTCCTAGATTAAAATACTAATCTGTGTTACAAACTGGTGCTGAAAAATGTACATTTTAAGAAAATAATCGTTAAATGTGTATTAAAGTTCCACCGGTTCAATTAAATCCAAAACATGCACTGCTGGTGAACGGTGATCAAAATGTCAATTTCCTACAACGACAAAAGAAATTACATTGTGTACATTCCGTCTCTATACATGTTGTCTGTTCAACATCCCGACCTAAAGAGAAATAAAAAGACTAAGTTTTCGTTATTATAAACCCAAGTCACGTGGTGTCTCCTCAATCTGGCGCGCGCGCTGGACCTAAAATAAAATAAAAACTTTCCAAACTAAACATGAAACTTCCCCGGAATAATATAGACCCCTTACAGAAACAAACAAACAAACAAACACACACACACACACACACACACACACACACACACACACACACACACACACACACACACACACACAATCATGTTTCAAAGGGGGGAAAGACCGTTTACAATTGCTTTTT
>NW_027468023.1:0-90595 GCF_965363235.1 Mytilus galloprovincialis
TGATTGCTTTTACAAAGATAATAGATTTTATGATTTATCTGTACAGACCACAATATGTGACCTGATTCCGTTACTGTAGACCCAGTAAAGGACGCTTTAGGTAATACATAATCAAACCTTGATTAATAAATTAAATATCACACTTATTACCACAAAAAAATCCGTGAAAAATCAATGGTACTGAATAAAATAAAAGTATCATGCACATCTTAGTTCATCTAATTTTTTCTCATCTTTTACATACAATACTTCGTAAAATTGGATCATAAATATGACAATGGTTATACATATTTGACAAACACCTTAATTTTGTTTAAATGCAAACACCGATGGGAGACATGCTTTCTTACCTTAAACTAGGACATACATGTACTGTTAACTGATAAAAACTTGACTGTGTAGATTTATATGTCCTTCAATCTTTACCTCAAACACTAGATTTATTCAAGTACACATTTTTCCGTACAGGTAGCATTGTAGGTAACAGATCAACTGGTCCCTTTGATAGCATCTGAATAATTTTTATGGAATAGAAAAAAAACCTGGTTTTGTCGTTAGAATTAAAAATGCAACTAAATAAAGTTACGTAAGAAACAGAATACTTATAACATTTTGATACTCAACCTATTTTTACACAAAACAATATGCATTTAAATAAGAAAATAAATATTCTTAGAATATCTCTTAACATAGATTTTTTTCTTCTTATCACAGACAAAATATTAGTCATATATACGTAGTGGTTTATGATATAAGCCAATAAGCCAAAAAAAATTAGAACTCAATGATATGTTAATGTCACAATACAACAAGAGAAATGAAATTCGTCATCTAAGACTCCACATTTTTTAAATAATCTTTGTGCTCTTGGAATTTTTCTGTACCTTCCACATTCAATGCCTAGGGAATGATCACTAAGTCTAAATTTTGATAGTAACTGCCTATGTATACAATTATTGCAATTTAAATATTCTTCAGACTGACAATTAGTTTTTAATTTCCCATAAAGACAAAGTTTGGATGAGGAACCCAATTTTGAAAGTTTATTTAAAGTAGTTTTTATGATATTCCTCTGAAACACACTTTTTAATATTACATTTTAACACGTTTTTTGATTGTTTAAAAGGTACATTGACATTAGAGTAATTTTCTGGTTTATTTTCATATCTTTAAATTTTTTATGTGCATATGAGTACCAAGAATAAATTTCTGCGGAATGTAAATTTATGTTTGTTTGTAGAGATTCTTTAACCAGGGGATTAATATCATTACAGTTTATTCTATAAAAGTACATGAGAGTTTTAGTTTTTTATATAAGAGTCCAAAGTAAATCTACCTAATTCTGATCTAGCCCCTATATTAGTGGCTGTCTTTTTCAGTCCTGATACTGCTTTACAAATTTTAGAATGAACCTCCTCAATATTAGAAGAAGAAGACACATTATAATTTAATAACAAGATACATATTTGTTATTTTTCATTATATTCTTTTCTTTGAATAATGATTAAACGATGTATCCTTACATTATTTTTGAACTTACATAATTCGATATTAATACATCTTTTTATTTTCTTCTTCTTTTTAGGACGTTTTTGGTTTGGACTGTACATTTGAACAATCCGATTAGATCGAAAAGGTAGTTTTCACGAAAAATGGATGCATCAAGTGTTAGAATTACGAATATGATATCCGACGGGGAACTCACTCTGACAGCAACAGTGGAAGGAAAACTTCATTGTGTATTTACCGATGACATTTGTGAAAAGAGGACACAAATTCAAACTGAAACTTTTGATTTAAACTCCAAAATATTCTCTTGTGTCAAGTGTAAAACACAATTCAGAAGTGAACATTGAAGTTTAAAGACGCACATGAAAACACATGGTTGTTTAAAGCCTAACATATGTGATATATGTAATAAGAGTTTCATGAGCAAAAGCGACTTGAAAAAGCACATGCGAATTCACAGTGGCGAAAAACCTTACAGCTACGATATTTGTGGAAGAACATTTAGTATATCAGGTAATTTGTTTCGTCATTTGAAAAGACATAAAGGTATACAAGAACATAGTTGTAATGTATGTGCAAGGCGTTTTACAGTCAAAGGTGATTTGACTGAGCACATGAGAAAACATAGCGAAAAGAGACCATACAGCTGTAAGACATGTGATAAAGACTTCAAATATCCAAACTGGCTATCAATGCACATGAAAACACATACTAAGAATAGCCCATATGGTTGTGAGATATGTTGTAAAAGATTTAGTCAAAATAGTTATTTAAAGTACCATTCGAAAATACATACGGGTGATGTAGGAGGAAAACGTTTCGCGTTGAGCACAAGCAGGAAAAGCCTTACTATAGTTTGGAAAATCATCAGAATGATGAGAAAAAATATAGTTAGGAAGTATGCGGTAGATGTTTTAACCTTTCAATCGAATTGAAGAGACATATGAAAACACATACGGGTTATGATAAACCATATACATGCGATGTATGTGGAAAAACATTCTGGCAGAATGCTTGTCTTACGATTCACATGAGGACCCATACTGATGAGAAACCTTACAAATGCATCGTGTGTGGTAAGACGTTTAGACAATGTAGTAACCTGAACACACACTTGAAAAATACAAATCATAAGTGCTATATATGCGATAAACCTTTTAACTCTCCGGGAGCACTGTCTTCTCATATGATGATACATACGGGTGAAAAACCTTATACTCATAAAGGCCACCCGACTTCTCACATGGACATAGTATTTACATTCTGATTATAAGGCTTTTGATTGTAAAACATGTGGCAAAAGTTTCAGGGTAAACAATCAGTGAGTCACACGAGAAAACATACAGGTGAAAAATCTTTTAAATGTCACTGAATGTGGTAAAAGTTTTGCTGAAAATTGTACTTTAACAATACACAAGAGAACACATAATGGTGAAACTCCATACGAATGTGAAATATGGGATAGAAAATTCTCACATATAAGTAATTTACAAATGCACGTTAAAAATACCCATAATGGTGAGAAACGCTTTCCTTGTGATTTGTGCGATAAAGCTTTCGGAGACAACGCTCAGTTAAATCACGGTGGGTATGGTTGTCCTGCGAGGGAACGTTCTGTGCTGGTGATTTGGTCCTGTCGGGTGCTGGTGGGTCCTGATTCTGTGCTGGTGGGTTTGTTTACATTGTATCAGAACGGCAATAAAACGACTGTTTTGTTGCTTAATTTTTCTCTGATGCGTCATAAGTACCATGCAAAGTATATTACAACAATATTATATTGCAAAAGTCGTGCAAGTTCGTTAAACGGAATTGTCCTGACGTTGTGCTGGTGATAAGAAAAAACGGTTCTGGTTCTGTGCTCCTATGTCCTGGTTCTGTGCCTTTATATTTTAGTTAAAAGTGGCATATATTCAAGATCATTGATGCTGTACTGTTATTGACTAATTAACTGTTGTCAGCTTTCTTGAAATTGACATTGTTGTGAATCTGTTTACTGTTAATATCATGAGAGAAAAAAATACCCCTATTTTTTATTTTTTTTTAAATTAACTGTAATCTTATTTATTGACCTGTTAATCGAACCCTTCTTGCTCCCTTTTAAGATAAGAAAATATGTTTACGATTTTCGGGATTACGATCATTTTGCAAGATCACCAAAATACGTTGTAATTTATACAATACTTAAATAAAGTAGATGATGTGGTATGTTTGTTGTCAATGGACAAATTTCCATAAGAAACCAAAGGAAGTATGTGTTAACAACCATACGTCATCGTACGACCTTCAACAATAACCCATAAAATAAAAATGTAAAAGGTTTTGCATAAAAATGGAGAGCAAAAATATAGAACAAAGGACTTTCTGAGCGTTTGAATCATATGTCTTTAGCAGCTTAAAACACATTTGTTTGTGAACAATTAAGTGCTGACTATAAGAATGACAATAGTATTGCGGGTTTGTTTGTTTGGGTTTTATTTGGGGTTGGGGGGGGGGGATAAGTTAGAGCGAGGTTACAGTGAAAGTTTTACGTTTGGAATAGTTTCCCGTAAGATTTAAAAGTTATTTTAAAAGAAAAATGTATCTTATAGCTATTAAGAATCACTTGCTGTATCTGTAAGATTTTTGCAACATCATTTTTTTGTCTGAACGGTTATCAGGTATTTTTTTCGAAAGTTCGATTGAACACTAAAAAAAATTTCACTATTTTATGAAAGGGCAGACTAGAATATGTCAGTTTCAAAAATTAAAATATCTCGTAGCTTCATACTACCAATTGAGTATAAAACAAGTATACAAGTTTAAAAAATAAATTCTTAGATTTAAACACCTACATTTAACTTTAAAAGGTCATAACAATTTAAAACAATACAAATCTACACACACAAAAAACTGGCCTAGTTTCAACTGGTTATCAACCCGAATCGCTATAAGATCATATCTAAGCTCACCTGTGTCGAGGGGTCGTGTGAGGTTAATGTATTGTCTTGGCGTCCGCAATTACAAAAGATCTTTTCTGAAATTACTTGACCAAATGTTACCAAATGATTTTTCAAGAGTGAATCTAGGAAAAACAATATTCATCAACAAACATGACCACTGTCTGTTAAAATGTATTAGAGTTTTTAGTTACAGCCGATTCCATTGAGTATGTAGGCAAAGGTTATATTTTTGGTTAGCTTGCTTGTTAGCTAAACCGTGAAGTCATTGTTAGGTAAGGTATACTACCCTCCTTTCGAAGTAGCCTGGTCCTACAGACAGAAAGATGTGTCATTTATCGGATTAGTCTACTCTTAAAGTAGGGTAGTTTACATAATCGAACAATGACTTTTCTGTTCAGCAAGCAAGATAACCAAAGATATTCCCTTTGTCTACACACTCATTGAAATCGGCTTTAATATTGCAAAAGTTCAAGCAATTAGGGCAAAACTTACCGAGTAAAAAAAATCAAAAGGCCAATGTCTATCTACCTTGCACATTTCAGAAAATTCAGATCAGATAACGAAACTGGGTCCAGCAACATTTATAAGCAATTTAAGATTTTAACCCTCACAGTTTCCATTCACCACAAATATTCTCGTTACAACGAATCATTTTAAATACAAAATACCAGTTGCAGCCTTTTGTTTATCTATTAATATATGTATAGGATAAAGTTATGAAAGGCAGCAGGATCACCAGGGTGAGGAGTCCATGTCATCTGAAACAAATGCTAAGCATAGATCTAGAAAGCGACAGATAATCATGACATTAAAACAACTCTCTTTTTTTCGACTTTTTTTTAACAAATTGACACATAAAATGGATTATATAGAATTGTGGAATTTTTAACTTGTGTTCAATTCATTGGTTACACCTTTTACTAGGATAACAATCCTGTCAAGTATGAGCTGGGTAAAATATTTCAGAAAAGAAGATGGAAATGTGAAAGTTTCCGTGCGTCAGGTGCAACAGCATACGAACAGCTAACATGCCTCGTCAGGGTGGAAGCTAAAAAGTCCACGAAAATTTGATTTAAAACCTTTATTCGTTCCAACAAAGTTATTGAGATTTTGTTGAGGATTTAACCATCTACGACAACAAGAAGTTTTTTTTTTAGAATTTACAGCTCTTCTATTAATATATGCAAAGCAAACCATTGATAAAATTGCTTGCTATGATTGTTTGGATGTTTGTAAACGACAGGTAAGTAGTCTGTTTACTATATACTAGAATTTGTTTGGACAATAAACATTAACTTCAAATCCTGTCAGTTTGTATTTGTCCAATCAAATCCCAGTATGTATTGAAACTCCGCCTACCTATTGTTTGAAAACATCCAAGCAAACATAGCAAGCAAGTCAATCAAAGTTTTTTTTGCATGCTTTTATAGAAGAGTTGTACTATATAATGCAAAGAAGTGTTTAAGTCTTTTGCCAAAAAATACTATCAATTTCTTTTTGTCCTATGTAAACTTTCGTACCATTTCCTTCCATTCATGATCATTAAATTGAACTGTAAAATATTTCTTGGTACCTTCTTAATTCCTTTATAAGTCTTACGTAAACATAATAATGACAATAACTGTTGTGAGCACAAGATTCACTGCACACTTTTAAAGTTCTGCTTCATCAAACATTAAAATGTGAACTTAATTTTAAGACTTTTTTAATCGACACGATTAGGATTTTTGTATATGAGAACATGGTTTATCTATTAGTTTAAAATGCGGCTTTGAACTAGCTTTCAGTATCTGCGAGCATTCGTTGTTCAATAATGTGTGTCTTTGTGTTATTATTTTATGTGATAAATTGTTGTATTGGTACACCACTGTAACAATGAAGGAGGAAATGAGGAGGGTTGGTTGGGTGGAAGTAGGGAGGGGTATGCGGAGCGGTAACAAACATGTCTATGCGGCATGGGCTTTGATCATTGTTGAAGCATCAATGTAAGGGGTATTTAATATCTTAATAAAACTATTCTTATTTTAGATACTATATATTGTTATCTGATATTGGACGACAGATGTTGCCCTTTTATGTAATTATGTAATACAAGTTACGATCATTTGAAAACACACATTAAACAGCCAAATGGATGCACAAGAGCTAAAATAGGAGTCATAGATCATATTGACAACAATTATCTGACCAATTTATTGATTTTGTAACATTTGTTTCAAATATGACCAACTTCTTATCCGAAATCACCAGCACCGTATCAGGACCCACCAGCACAATGACAGGACCCACCAGCACAGTATCAGGACATGAATAAATTGAGAAAATGCTAAATTTTAATAAATTGCAATGTTTTTTCACAAAAAAGTTTTGTCGTGTGGATTGCGGTGTAGAAAGCGGACTCTATGAGCATTTTTGTTTTATTTTTTTCAGTGCTAGATTTTCTGAAAATGAGCATTTTTGTGTTACGCTTACTGAAACAGTTTAGAGAGTCAACTTTTTAATGGTTTACATATGAACCCATAAGAAACAAAATTGAAAAATCTCAACTGTTTTCTTCCATTTTTTATTCATTTTCGTCTTTGTTTACATTTTTTCATTGATCACCAGCACCCGTCAGGACCGAATCACCAGCACAGAACGTTCTCTCGCAGGACAACCATACCCACCGTGTAAATAGACACATGAGAACACACACAGATGAAAGGCCGTACAGGTGTGATACGTGTGGTAAGAGATATGCTGATTCTGGTGGTTTGAAGCGTCATATAGGACCACATACGGGCATTAAACCCAATAGCTGTGATGTATGTGATAAAAAGTTTTTAAAGTCATAAGAAACCTCAAATTAAAAAAAAATAATGCATATGTTTTTTGTAACTCAATGGATAGTTTTCATTATAAAACTTATGTACATATACATTTTTCTGAAGATTTTTTTATAATTTATTCATATTTAGAAGAAGTTTACTTTATTTTAATTGCTTCCTTCCAGCAAGCAATTCCCCCGACATATTTTCCGTATGCAAAGTAACCTCAGTGTGACCCATCTCGTAAAAATCCGGTGATCGCAATACGCATGGATGTCCTTAAAATAAACTATTATCTGAATTTACATGTTAAACACGTGCTCAATTTCCATGCTTTTTTGTTGATTTTTTGTCGATTGTTATCAAACAGGTGACAATCGTTAAACTTCGGCTTCAAAACACGAACTTTAATTACCTGCCATATTTTCACAACACTGACCGATTGAGAAAAAAAATTACGATTATACGAAATTTACACGAAAAAAATGATAAATTCGTGCACAGAAGACTAAGTTTATGATGTTTGTATGCATTGCTTCAAGAATTGGAAGAAAATTATTTTTTACCGGTCACTCGTTTCTTATGACTTTAACTAAGTATGAGTGTACCATCCACCGGAGAGTACACATTGCCAATTTGGAGACAAGCCATATACGTGTGAAAGATGTTGAAAAGGATTTAGTCAACAAACGCGTTACGAAGATCACATGAAGAACAAATGCATCAACATCTGATTTATAAATCTATATTAGGATATTGCATAATTAGTTCTCAAGGAAGTAGATGGTGACTAGTGATGTATCCATTTAGTCTGAGTGGACATCTGGGTCCATGTCTGAAAGTGTTCCGAATAAAGGCAACAGTAGTATACCGCTGTTCGAAATTCATAAATCGATACAGAAAAAAACAAATCCGAGTTACAAACTAAAAATGATGGAAACGTATCAAATATAAGAGAACTACGACACAACAGAAACACAACATTAAAATGTAAAACGAACTATAATATAACAATGGCCATTTTCCTGCCTTGGTACAGGGCATTTTAAGAAAAAAATGGTGGGTTGAACCTGGATTTGTGGCATGCCAAACCTCCTGCTTTAATGGCAATGTTAATTATAAAATCATTTTAGAGACGACACGCTACAAAATGTCACACTCGTTCTGTTCTGAAGCCATATTGAATAGTTATAGCATCTCAAAATTCAGCATTAACAAACCAATTAATATAAAAAAGAGTCAGTATCAAATTTGTAGATGGAAATAAAAACAAACCTAGTTTATGATAATGTATTTGCTTTTTACTTGACATCTTTAAATTTATACAAATGAGACTTCTGGCAATATATGTAGTTGCATATATATTCATTAATTAGAAGGTTTGCTTCAACGTGTGTTAAAAGAGGTTTGAATGAACAAACGTGTGTAACGTATTTTTGGATTTAAAGATATTATGTTCATGCATGATTGGCGACACTTTAATAAAAATACATGTATTTTAAATGAGTTCAACTGTATTCAGTATATTATTGGTCAAATTTAATTTGTGCATGGCGAGACCTACGCTGAACTCATATCATTTTCGAGTGTAATCATAATCAACAGAACGAACTTCACTGATGTATGTCGTGGATGACGAGATATATACTATAGTGGAATCATGGTCAACAGAAACTATTAACTTCACTGATCATGTGAATCATACTATTAGTACTTCAAATTACGGTAGTTTTTTTTCACTCATTCGGGTAACCAGACATGGTTTCTTTTCAAAACAATCAAGCATATAACAAGGATAGGGGACTAAGCTAGATCTTATATAGTTAAGAATTATACCGTTTGAAGGTATAGAATTGGCTTGGGAATAGCTTTCAGTAACTGCTAAAATTAGAAAAAAAGTTTTATTAAGTTATAAAAACAATGATGTCTTTTGAAACCTGCCAATTAAGATTTAGACAGTCACTATTTTAATGTCAGTGTAAATTAATTTATACGGAAAATTACAAATTAAAATAACTTATACTATATTTTGATTTGAATGCGGACTCTCGATATGCTAAAGGTGCTGATCTTGTTTCGTTAAATTCAATGAATGTTTGATAAAAGAGTCTTCTTAAAACTTCCAGAGACTGAGTCCAAATGCTGTCGACGTCGAGGACAGACTGTAAAAAAAAATCATTTTGTTTCGTCTTCAACACCTTCGGAGAAACAGAAAGGAAAATAAAATGAATTTGTGAACTCCAGCGTAGTCCAGTATTCAATTTTCTTTTCGAATTTAAATTGCTGTATGTATTCACTGTATACAAAACTCCCATTCCATTGTCAATGATTTATATTTACAATAAGCTTTCCAGTCTTTTTTATGTTGTAGCAGCAGTAAGTCTTGATTGAATGTTAATAAGACAGTGTGGCACCGAGTAATAAATTGTTAAGCATGCATGGTAAATTAAAGTCCTCTCTTCGAAAATCAACATCATGCTTAGGTTAACCGAAATGAAATATAGATTTGTCAAAAATGACTAACTTTTTGTTCTCTTTTCCTGATTTTGCCATCATCGAAATTTTAAGTAGTCAAGAGCAATACGATGTGTGCCACTAGAAGATCAGGCTTGCTTAACCTCCCTGAGGAGGATCTGTTTTTATTTCCACTTTTTGTTTGGGATCATGTTGCATAAATGATAATTTTTAGTGCATTGATTTGTCCAACTTGTGTATGGCCACGGTGTGTCTGATTTCCTTCGACTTCGCTATAAAAGTAAGAGTTGTGGCATAATAGGTATCATTGTTTTAATTTCTTTATAGTGTCTTCTCTTTTTTTTTTTTAAATAAACAAGACAACTGGAATAAAATTACCCCTTTGAAAGCGTCAAAACGTTGAAAACTGTACACGAAAGAGTGAAATACATAATACAAGTGACCATATATAGGGCACCGTACAGACAGCGAAATGAAAGATGTGAAACAATACTAACGGAAAGACTAACGGCCTGATTTATGTAAAAAAACAAGAATGTGTCCCTAGTACACGGATGCCCCATTCGCACTATCATTTTCTATGTTCAGTGGACAATGAAAATAGAGTAAAAACTCTAATTTGGCATTAAAATTAGAAAGATTATATCATAGGGAACATGTGTACTAAGTTTCAAGTTGATTGGACTTCAACTTCATCAAAAACTACCTCGAAGAAAAACTTTAACCTAAATTGGGACAGACGGACGGACGGACGGTACGACGAACGAACGGACGCACATACGAGAAAACATAATGACCATAAATGGGGCATAACAATGAATGAAAAACAAATATGATCTGTATAATATTGGAAATGAATTCAAGTATTGCTGAGTAAAACTGAGCTGAGGGAATTTGTGAATGTGTGGCCACAGACCACAATTAATTCCTCTATCAGTTCTTTATAACCTTTTGCATCATTAAAAAAATTGCACCATGCACTTTTGTCAAATTTTTTGTGTGTGTAATGTATTGTCCTAGTCCAAATATATATCCAAAATTCAGAAAGATTGAAGCAATCACTTTTACAAATTTAGCCAATACACATCCATACCCCTATTGACAAGTCAAGAGATGTTCCGAAAACTGTAAATATCACCTTTTTGCACTTGACCTAATCACTCA
Source organism: Mytilus galloprovincialis (assembly GCF_965363235.1). Taxonomy (NCBI): domain Eukaryota; kingdom Metazoa; phylum Mollusca; class Bivalvia; order Mytilida; family Mytilidae; genus Mytilus; species Mytilus galloprovincialis. The sequence goes on from NW_027468023.1 coordinate 10,895, forward strand.
TTCCATATCAAAATCAGTTAAAATACAACATTCAAAAATTTATTTGACCTCTCTTCTTTCATTTCCACCCAAAAAGATTTAAGGAATGAGTGAGGAAAGGAAAGAAAAAAAATTAAGGAAAAATACACTCTAATTAAAAGGAACTATATTCGTGGACAACGAAAAGCGGGGTCATTAATTGTGGTCTTGGGCCTATTAGGGGCCTAAAACTTGACCAATTCTAATAAAACTTGGCATGATTCAAGCTTAGTATATTATAAAACAGGTTACAAAGTTTCAAAGCCATATGATACCAAATAAAAAAAATGTGGCATTTTTTATATCTGAACTTTGGGTGCTAAATTGTGGCGTTGAATTAGAACAATTAAAACTATCAAATTTGAGCTTCTAAAAACCAAAAGATACCAAAACTAACACTTTTTAATGTCTATATGTATAAGTTAACATCTATTTAAAGCAACAGAAAGCATACTTCATGTATCAGACTTATGAAAATTGGCCAGAAGTTAATTTTATATGAGCCTGTGCCAAAAAATAGAGGTTTTCAATTAGGGTGAGGCCTTATATCAAATGTAATATTTTTCACTTAACACAATTTTCTGAAGTTGTTAAGTTATCAAACAAACTTTAACAGGTTATAAATGTACTTTTAATAGAAATATAAGTTTCAAATAGCATAACACATGTGGATAAAATGGTCTTTAGCAATGTTATGCTTAAAAAAACAGATTGCCAGTTTAGGCCGTTCCCCACATTTGCATATTTAAAAGCATATAAATGATATGGGAGATGGAGATATACTTCTTTTTGCTAAAATCTGTGCTCAGATATGATAAAACATGGAGCCTGGATGTAACAAGACTGTCACTTTCAACTATATATGCAGACAGTATGGTCTGATGCAAAGTTTATTAACTTTACTGTTTAAAAACTGAATGAAATTTCAGCGTCAAAAGGCCAACATTTAAACCACTAGCTATCCAACAGAAGAAAGTAAAGGTAGTCTATGAAACAGAAATGGTTAAGCAACCAGTAATAAGTGTTTTTGATGTAGGTTCAGTGCAATCTGTTTTGGAATACAACTTTTAAGTGCATAGAACTTCACATTTCACCTGCTGCGTATACTGACTGTTAGACTTAGACTATTAAAACAGCACATTTTGCACTCTTTTTATGTTTTTATCTACTTTTTTTTGCGTTCAGAGTTCACAAATATTTTAAACAACTGAAATAAATACCACAAACACAAATAGATATCAGAAAAAAACTGTCAGAGAGAAATTAAGCATGCTGTTTTTGAAAAAATAGTGAAATAAGTGAAAAAGCTACATTTTAGGCTTTTAACCTGAAAAGTGACTTTTTCACAAAATTTCTATCAAATGAAAGTGAAAATCATTTATTCTCATATAGTTTGACAAATCAATACCAATAGATCATTCAGAAAAAATGCCAAAGTAAAAATTCAAAATTTGCTGAAATGCACCTCTTAGGCCACAGACCACAATTAATTCCTCTATCAGTTCTTTATAACCTTTTGCATCATTAAAAAAATTGCACCATGCACTTTTGTCAAATTTTTTGTGTGTGTAATGTATTGTCCTAGTCCAAATATATATCCAAAATTCAGAAAGATTGAAGCAATCACTTTTACAAATTTAGCCAATACACATCCATACCCCTATTGACAAGTCAAGAGATGTTCCGAAAACTGTAAATATCACCTTTTTGCACTTGACCTAATCACTCATTCCATATCAAAATCAGTTAAAATACAACATTCAAAAATTTATTTGACCTCTCTTCTTTCATTTCCACCCAAAAAGATTTAAGGAATGAGTGAGGAAAGGAAAGAAAAAAAATTAAGGAAAAATACACTCTAATTAAAAGGAACTATATTCGTGGACAACGAAAAGCGGGGTCATTAATTGTGGTCTTGGGCCTATTAGGGGCCTAAAACTTGACCAATTCTAATAAAACTTGGCATGATTCAAGCTTAGTATATTATAAAACAGGTTACAAAGTTTCAAAGCCATATGATACCAAATAAAAAAAATGTGGCATTTTTTATATCTGAACTTTGGGTGCTAAATTGTGGCGTTGAATTAGAACAATTAAAACTATCAAATTTGAGCTTCTAAAAACCAAAAGATACCAAAACTAACACTTTTTAATGTCTATATGTATAAGTTAACATCTATTTAAAGCAACAGAAAGCATACTTCATGTATCAGACTTATGAAAATTGGCCAGAAGTTAATTTTATATGAGCCTGTGCCAAAAAATAGAGGTTTTCAATTAGGGTGAGGCCTTATATCAAATGTAATATTTTTCACTTAACACAATTTTCTGAAGTTGTTAAGTTATCAAACAAACTTTAACAGGTTATAAATGTACTTTTAATAGAAATATAAGTTTCAAATAGCATAACACATGTGGATAAAATGGTCTTTAGCAATGTTATGCTTAAAAAAACAGATTGCCAGTTTAGGCCGTTCCCCACATTTGCATATTTAAAAGCATATAAATGATATGGGAGATGGAGATATACTTCTTTTTGCTAAAATCTGTGCTCAGATATGATAAAACATGGAGCCTGGATGTAACAAGACTGTCACTTTCAACTATATATGCAGACAGTATGGTCTGATGCAAAGTTTATTAACTTTACTGTTTAAAAACTGAATGAAATTTCAGCGTCAAAAGGCCAACATTTAAACCACTAGCTATCCAACAGAAGAAAGTAAAGGTAGTCTATGAAACAGAAATGGTTAAGCAACCAGTAATAAGTGTTTTTGATGTAGGTTCAGTGCAATCTGTTTTGGAATACAACTTTTAAGTGCATAGAACTTCACATTTCACCTGCTGCGTATACTGACTGTTAGACTTAGACTATTAAAACAGCACATTTTGCACTCTTTTTATGTTTTTATCTACTTTTTTTTGCGTTCAGAGTTCACAAATATTTTAAACAACTGAAATAAATACCACAAACACAAATAGATATCAGAAAAAAACTGTCAGAGAGAAATTAAGCATGCTGTTTTTGAAAAAATAGTGAAATAAGTGAAAAAGCTACATTTTAGGCTTTTAACCTGAAAAGTGACTTTTTCACAAAATTTCTATCAAATGAAAGTGAAAATCATTTATTCTCATATAGTTTGACAAATCAATACCAATAGATCATTCAGAAAAAATGCCAAAGTAAAAATTCAAAATTTGCTGAAATGCACCTCTTAGGCCACAGACCACAATTAATTCCTCTATCAGTTCTTTATAACCTTTTGCATCATTAAAAAAATTGCACCATGCACTTTTGTCAAATTTTTTGTGTGTGTAATGTATTGTCCTAGTCCAAATATATATCCAAAATTCAGAAAGATTGAAGCAATCACTTTTACAAATTTAGCCAATACACATCCATACCCCTATTGACAAGTCAAGAGATGTTCCGAAAACTGTAAATATCACCTTTTTGCACTTGACCTAATCACTCATTCCATATCAAAATCAGTTAAAATACAACATTCAAAAATTTATTTGACCTCTCTTCTTTCATTTCCACCCAAAAAGATTTAAGGAATGAGTGAGGAAAGGAAAGAAAAAAAATTAAGGAAAAATACACTCTAATTAAAAGGAACTATATTCGTGGACAACGAAAAGCGGGGTCATTAATTGTGGTCTTGGGCCTATTAGGGGCCTAAAACTTGACCAATTCTAATAAAACTTGGCATGATTCAAGCTTAGTATATTATAAAACAGGTTACAAAGTTTCAAAGCCATATGATACCAAATAAAAAAAATGTGGCATTTTTTATATCTGAACTTTGGGTGCTAAATTGTGGCGTTGAATTAGAACAATTAAAACTATCAAATTTGAGCTTCTAAAAACCAAAAGATACCAAAACTAACACTTTTTAATGTCTATATGTATAAGTTAACATCTATTTAAAGCAACAGAAAGCATACTTCATGTATCAGACTTATGAAAATTGGCCAGAAGTTAATTTTATATGAGCCTGTGCCAAAAAATAGAGGTTTTCAATTAGGGTGAGGCCTTATATCAAATGTAATATTTTTCACTTAACACAATTTTCTGAAGTTGTTAAGTTATCAAACAAACTTTAACAGGTTATAAATGTACTTTTAATAGAAATATAAGTTTCAAATAGCATAACACATGTGGATAAAATGGTCTTTAGCAATGTTATGCTTAAAAAAACAGATTGCCAGTTTAGGCCGTTCCCCACATTTGCATATTTAAAAGCATATAAATGATATGGGAGATGGAGATATACTTCTTTTTGCTAAAATCTGTGCTCAGATATGATAAAACATGGAGCCTGGATGTAACAAGACTGTCACTTTCAACTATATATGCAGACAGTATGGTCTGATGCAAAGTTTATTAACTTTACTGTTTAAAAACTGAATGAAATTTCAGCGTCAAAAGGCCAACATTTAAACCACTAGCTATCCAACAGAAGAAAGTAAAGGTAGTCTATGAAACAGAAATGGTTAAGCAACCAGTAATAAGTGTTTTTGATGTAGGTTCAGTGCAATCTGTTTTGGAATACAACTTTTAAGTGCATAGAACTTCACATTTCACCTGCTGCGTATACTGACTGTTAGACTTAGACTATTAAAACAGCACATTTTGCACTCTTTTTATGTTTTTATCTACTTTTTTTTGCGTTCAGAGTTCACAAATATTTTAAACAACTGAAATAAATACCACAAACACAAATAGATATCAGAAAAAAACTGTCAGAGAGAAATTAAGCATGCTGTTTTTGAAAAAATAGTGAAATAAGTGAAAAAGCTACATTTTAGGCTTTTAACCTGAAAAGTGACTTTTTCACAAAATTTCTATCAAATGAAAGTGAAAATCATTTATTCTCATATAGTTTGACAAATCAATACCAATAGATCATTCAGAAAAAATGCCAAAGTAAAAATTCAAAATTTGCTGAAATGCACCTCTTAGGCCACAGACCACAATTAATTCCTCTATCAGTTCTTTATAACCTTTTGCATCATTAAAAAAATTGCACCATGCACTTTTGTCAAATTTTTTGTGTGTGTAATGTATTGTCCTAGTCCAAATATATATCCAAAATTCAGAAAGATTGAAGCAATCACTTTTACAAATTTAGCCAATACACATCCATACCCCTATTGACAAGTCAAGAGATGTTCCGAAAACTGTAAATATCACCTTTTTGCACTTGACCTAATCACTCATTCCATATCAAAATCAGTTAAAATACAACATTCAAAAATTTATTTGACCTCTCTTCTTTCATTTCCACCCAAAAAGATTTAAGGAATGAGTGAGGAAAGGAAAGAAAAAAAATTAAGGAAAAATACACTCTAATTAAAAGGAACTATATTCGTGGACAACGAAAAGCGGGGTCATTAATTGTGGTCTTGGGCCTATTAGGGGCCTAAAACTTGACCAATTCTAATAAAACTTGGCATGATTCAAGCTTAGTATATTATAAAACAGGTTACAAAGTTTCAAAGCCATATGATACCAAATAAAAAAAATGTGGCATTTTTTATATCTGAACTTTGGGTGCTAAATTGTGGCGTTGAATTAGAACAATTAAAACTATCAAATTTGAGCTTCTAAAAACCAAAAGATACCAAAACTAACACTTTTTAATGTCTATATGTATAAGTTAACATCTATTTAAAGCAACAGAAAGCATACTTCATGTATCAGACTTATGAAAATTGGCCAGAAGTTAATTTTATATGAGCCTGTGCCAAAAAATAGAGGTTTTCAATTAGGGTGAGGCCTTATATCAAATGTAATATTTTTCACTTAACACAATTTTCTGAAGTTGTTAAGTTATCAAACAAACTTTAACAGGTTATAAATGTACTTTTAATAGAAATATAAGTTTCAAATAGCATAACACATGTGGATAAAATGGTCTTTAGCAATGTTATGCTTAAAAAAACAGATTGCCAGTTTAGGCCGTTCCCCACATTTGCATATTTAAAAGCATATAAATGATATGGGAGATGGAGATATACTTCTTTTTGCTAAAATCTGTGCTCAGATATGATAAAACATGGAGCCTGGATGTAACAAGACTGTCACTTTCAACTATATATGCAGACAGTATGGTCTGATGCAAAGTTTATTAACTTTACTGTTTAAAAACTGAATGAAATTTCAGCGTCAAAAGGCCAACATTTAAACCACTAGCTATCCAACAGAAGAAAGTAAAGGTAGTCTATGAAACAGAAATGGTTAAGCAACCAGTAATAAGTGTTTTTGATGTAGGTTCAGTGCAATCTGTTTTGGAATACAACTTTTAAGTGCATAGAACTTCACATTTCACCTGCTGCGTATACTGACTGTTAGACTTAGACTATTAAAACAGCACATTTTGCACTCTTTTTATGTTTTTATCTACTTTTTTTTGCGTTCAGAGTTCACAAATATTTTAAACAACTGAAATAAATACCACAAACACAAATAGATATCAGAAAAAAACTGTCAGAGAGAAATTAAGCATGCTGTTTTTGAAAAAATAGTGAAATAAGTGAAAAAGCTACATTTTAGGCTTTTAACCTGAAAAGTGACTTTTTCACAAAATTTCTATCAAATGAAAGTGAAAATCATTTATTCTCATATAGTTTGACAAATCAATACCAATAGATCATTCAGAAAAAATGCCAAAGTAAAAATTCAAAATTTGCTGAAATGCACCTATTAGGGGCCTAAAACTTGACCAATTCTAATAAAACTTGGCATGATTCAAGCTTAGTATATTATAAAACAGGTTACAAAGTTTCAAAGCCATATGATACCAAATAAAAAAAATGTGGCATTTTTTATATCTGAACTTTGGGTGCTAAATTGTGGCGTTGAATTAGAACAATTAAAACTATCAAATTTGAGCTTCTAAAAACCAAAAGATACCAAAACTAACACTTTTTAATGTCTATATGTATAAGTTAACATCTATTTAAAGCAACAGAAAGCATACTTCATGTATCAGACTTATGAAAATTGGCCAGAAGTTAATTTTATATGAGCCTGTGCCAAAAAATAGAGGTTTTCAATTAGGGTGAGGCCTTATATCAAATGTAATATTTTTCACTTAACACAATTTTCTGAAGTTGTTAAGTTATCAAACAAACTTTAACAGGTTATAAATGTACTTTTAATAGAAATATAAGTTTCAAATAGCATAACACATGTGGATAAAATGGTCTTTAGCAATGTTATGCTTAAAAAAACAGATTGCCAGTTTAGGCCGTTCCCCACATTTGCATATTTAAAAGCATATAAATGATATGGGAGATGGAGATATACTTCCTTTTGCTAAAATCTGTGCTCAGATATGATAAAACATGGAGCCTGGATGTAACAAGACTGTCACTTTCAACTATATATGCAGACAGTATGGTCTGATGCAAAGTTTATTAACTTTACTGTTTAAAAACTGAATGAAATTTCAGCGTCAAAAGGCCAACATTTAAACCACTAGCTATCCAACAGAAGAAAGTAAAGGTAGTCTATGAAACAGAAATGGTTAAGCAACCAGTAATAAGTGTTTTTGATGTAGGTTCAGTGCAATCTGTTTTGGAATACAACTTTTAAGTGCATAGAACTTCACATTTCACCTGCTGCGTATACTGACTGTTAGACTTAGACTATTAAAACAGCACATTTTGCACTCTTTTTATGTTTTTATCTACTTTTTTTTGCGTTCAGAGTTCACAAATATTTTAAACAACTGAAATAAATACCACAAACACAAATAGATATCAGAAAAAAACTGTCAGAGAGAAATTAAGCATGCTGTTTTTGAAAAAATAGTGAAATAAGTGAAAAAGCTACATTTTAGGCTTTTAACCTGAAAAGTGACTTTTTCACAAAATTTCTATCAAATGAAAGTGAAAATCATTTATTCTCATATAGTTTGACAAATCAATACCAATAGATCATTCAGAAAAAATGCCAAAGTAAAAATTCAAAATTTGCTGAAATGCACCTCTTAGGCCACAGACCACAATTAATTCCTCTATCAGTTCTTTATAACCTTTTGCATCATTAAAAAAATTGCACCATGCACTTTTGTCAAATTTTTTGTGTGTGTAATGTATTGTCCTAGTCCAAATATATATCCAAAATTCAGAAAGATTGAAGCAATCACTTTTACAAATTTAGCCAATACACATCCATACCCCTATTGACAAGTCAAGAGATGTTCCGAAAACTGTAAATATCACCTTTTTGCACTTGACCTAATCACTCATTCCATATCAAAATCAGTTAAAATACAACATTCAAAAATTTATTTGACCTCTCTTCTTTCATTTCCACCCAAAAAGATTTAAGGAATGAGTGAGGAAAGGAAAGAAAAAAAATTAAGGAAAAATACACTCTAATTAAAAGGAACTATATTCGTGGACAACGAAAAGCGGGGTCATTAATTGTGGTCTTGGGCCTATTAGGGGCCTAAAACTTGACCAATTCTAATAAAACTTGGCATGATTCAAGCTTAGTATATTATAAAACAGGTTACAAAGTTTCAAAGCCATATGATACCAAATAAAAAAAATGTGGCATTTTTTATATCTGAACTTTGGGTGCTAAATTGTGGCGTTGAATTAGAACAATTAAAACTATCAAATTTGAGCTTCTAAAAACCAAAAGATACCAAAACTAACACTTTTTAATGTCTATATGTATAAGTTAACATCTATTTAAAGCAACAGAAAGCATACTTCATGTATCAGACTTATGAAAATTGGCCAGAAGTTAATTTTATATGAGCCTGTGCCAAAAAATAGAGGTTTTCAATTAGGGTGAGGCCTTATATCAAATGTAATATTTTTCACTTAACACAATTTTCTGAAGTTGTTAAGTTATCAAACAAACTTTAACAGGTTATAAATGTACTTTTAATAGAAATATAAGTTTCAAATAGCATAACACATGTGGATAAAATGGTCTTTAGCAATGTTATGCTTAAAAAAACAGATTGCCAGTTTAGGCCGTTCCCCACATTTGCATATTTAAAAGCATATAAATGATATGGGAGATGGAGATATACTTCTTTTTGCTAAAATCTGTGCTCAGATATGATAAAACATGGAGCCTGGATGTAACAAGACTGTCACTTTCAACTATATATGCAGACAGTATGGTCTGATGCAAAGTTTATTAACTTTACTGTTTAAAAACTGAATGAAATTTCAGCGTCAAAAGGCCAACATTTAAACCACTAGCTATCCAACAGAAGAAAGTAAAGGTAGTCTATGAAACAGAAATGGTTAAGCAACCAGTAATAAGTGTTTTTGATGTAGGTTCAGTGCAATCTGTTTTGGAATACAACTTTTAAGTGCATAGAACTTCACATTTCACCTGCTGCGTATACTGACTGTTAGACTTAGACTATTAAAACAGCACATTTTGCACTCTTTTTATGTTTTTATCTACTTTTTTTTGCGTTCAGAGTTCACAAATATTTTAAACAACTGAAATAAATACCACAAACACAAATAGATATCAGAAAAAAACTGTCAGAGAGAAATTAAGCATGCTGTTTTTGAAAAAATAGTGAAATAAGTGAAAAAGCTACATTTTAGGCTTTTAACCTGAAAAGTGACTTTTTCACAAAATTTCTATCAAATGAAAGTGAAAATCATTTATTCTCATATAGTTTGACAAATCAATACCAATAGATCATTCAGAAAAAATGCCAAAGTAAAAATTCAAAATTTGCTGAAATGCACCTCTTAGGCCACAGACCACAATTAATTCCTCTATCAGTTCTTTATAACCTTTTGCATCATTAAAAAAATTGCACCATGCACTTTTGTCAAATTTTTTGTGTGTGTAATGTATTGTCCTAGTCCAAATATATATCCAAAATTCAGAAAGATTGAAGCAATCACTTTTACAAATTTAGCCAATACACATCCATACCCCTATTGACAAGTCAAGAGATGTTCCGAAAACTGTAAATATCACCTTTTTGCACTTGACCTAATCACTCATTCCATATCAAAATCAGTTAAAATACAACATTCAAAAATTTATTTGACCTCTCTTCTTTCATTTCCACCCAAAAAGATTTAAGGAATAAGTGAGGAAAGGAAAGAAAAAAAATTAAGGAAAAATACACTCTAATTAAAAGGAACTATATTCGTGGACAACGAAAAGCGGGGTCATTAATTGTGGTCTTGGGCCTATTAGGGGCCTAAAACTTGACCAATTCTAATAAAACTTGGCATGATTCAAGCTTAGTATATTATAAAACAGGTTACAAAGTTTCAAAGCCATATGATACCAAATAAAAAAAATGTGGCATTTTTTATATCTGAACTTTGGGTGCTAAATTGTGGCGTTGAATTAGAACAATTAAAACTATCAAATTTGAGCTTCTAAAAACCAAAAGATACCAAAACTAACACTTTTTAATGTCTATATGTATAAGTTAACATCTATTTAAAGCAACAGAAAGCATACTTCATGTATCAGACTTATGAAAATTGGCCAGAAGTTAATTTTATATGAGCCTGTGCCAAAAAATAGAGGTTTTCAATTAGGGTGAGGCCTTATATCAAATGTAATATTTTTCACTTAACACAATTTTCTGAAGTTGTTAAGTTATCAAACAAACTTTAACAGGTTATAAATGTACTTTTAATAGAAATATAAGTTTCAAATAGCATAACACATGTGGATAAAATGGTCTTTAGCAATGTTATGCTTAAAAAAACAGATTGCCAGTTTAGGCCGTTCCCCACATTTGCATATTTAAAAGCATATAAATGATATGGGAGATGGAGATATACTTCTTTTTGCTAAAATCTGTGCTCAGATATGATAAAACATGGAGCCTGGATGTAACAAGACTGTCACTTTCAACTATATATGCAGACAGTATGGTCTGATGCAAAGTTTATTAACTTTACTGTTTAAAAACTGAATGAAATTTCAGCGTCAAAAGGCCAACATTTAAACCACTAGCTATCCAACAGAAGAAAGTAAAGGTAGTCTATGAAACAGAAATGGTTAAGCAACCAGTAATAAGTGTTTTTGATGTAGGTTCAGTGCAATCTGTTTTGGAATACAACTTTTAAGTGCATAGAACTTCACATTTCACCTGCTGCGTATACTGACTGTTAGACTTAGACTATTAAAACAGCACATTTTGCACTCTTTTTATGTTTTTATCTACTTTTTTTTGCGTTCAGAGTTCACAAATATTTTAAACAACTGAAATAAATACCACAAACACAAATAGATATCAGAAAAAAACTGTCAGAGAGAAATTAAGCATGCTGTTTTTGAAAAAATAGTGAAATAAGTGAAAAAGCTACATTTTAGGCTTTTAACCTGAAAAGTGACTTTTTCACAAAATTTCTATCAAATGAAAGTGAAAATCATTTATTCTCATATAGTTTGACAAATCAATACCAATAGATCATTCAGAAAAAATGCCAAAGTAAAAATTCAAAATTTGCTGAAATGCACCTCTTAGGCCACAGACCACAATTAATTCCTCTATCAGTTCTTTATAACCTTTTGCATCATTAAAAAAATTGCACCATGCACTTTTGTCAAATTTTTTGTGTGTGTAATGTATTGTCCTAGTCCAAATATATATCCAAAATTCAGAAAGATTGAAGCAATCACTTTTACAAATTTAGCCAATACACATCCATACCCCTATTGACAAGTCAAGAGATGTTCCGAAAACTGTAAATATCACCTTTTTGCACTTGACCTAATCACTCATTCCATATCAAAATCAGTTAAAATACAACATTCAAAAATTTATTTGACCTCTCTTCTTTCATTTCCACCCAAAAAGATTTAAGGAATGAGTGAGGAAAGGAAAGAAAAAAAATTAAGGAAAAATACACTCTAATTAAAAGGAACTATATTCGTGGACAACGAAAAGCGGGGTCATTAATTGTGGTCTTGGGCCTATTAGGGGCATAAAACTTGACCAATTCTAATAAAACTTGGCATGATTCAAGCTTAGTATATTATAAAACAGGTTACAAAGTTTCAAAGCCATATGATACCAAATAAAAAAAATGTGGCATTTTTTATATCTGAACTTTGGGTGCTAAATTGTGGCGTTGAATTAGAACAATTAAAACTATCAAATTTGAGCTTCTAAAAACCAAAAGATACCAAAACTAACACTTTTTAATGTCTATATGTATAAGTTAACATCTATTTAAAGCAACAGAAAGCATACTTCATGTATCAGACTTATGAAAATTGGCCAGAAGTTAATTTTATATGAGCCTGTGCCAAAAAATAGAGGTTTTCAATTAGGGTGAGGCCTTATATCAAATGTAATATTTTTCACTTAACACAATTTTCTGAAGTTGTTAAGTTATCAAACAAACTTTAACAGGTTATAAATGTACTTTTAATAGAAATATAAGTTTCAAATAGCATAACACATGTGGATAAAATGGTCTTTAGCAATGTTATGCTTAAAAAAACAGATTGCCAGTTTAGGCCGTTCCCCACATTTGCATATTTAAAAGCATATAAATGATATGGGAGATGGAGATATACTTCTTTTTGCTAAAATCTGTGCTCAGATATGATAAAACATGGAGCCTGGATGTAACAAGACTGTCACTTTCAACTATATATGCAGACAGTATGGTCTGATGCAAAGTTTATTAACTTTACTGTTTAAAAACTGAATGAAATTTCAGCGTCAAAAGGCCAACATTTAAACCACTAGCTATCCAACAGAAGAAAGTAAAGGTAGTCTATGAAACAGAAATGGTTAAGCAACCAGTAATAAGTGTTTTTGATGTAGGTTCAGTGCAATCTGTTTTGGAATACAACTTTTAAGTGCATAGAACTTCACATTTCACCTGCTGCGTATACTGACTGTTAGACTTAGACTATTAAAACAGCACATTTTGCACTCTTTTTATGTTTTTATCTACTTTTTTTTGCGTTCAGAGTTCACAAATATTTTAAACAACTGAAATAAATACCACAAACACAAATAGATATCAGAAAAAAACTGTCAGAGAGAAATTAAGCATGCTGTTTTTGAAAAAATAGTGAAATAAGTGAAAAAGCTACATTTTAGGCTTTTAACCTGAAAAGTGACTTTTTCACAAAATTTCTATCAAATGAAAGTGAAAATCATTTATTCTCATATAGTTTGACAAATCAATACCAATAGATCATTCAGAAAAAATGCCAAAGTAAAAATTCAAAATTTGCTGAAATGCACCTATTAGGGGCCTAAAACTTGACCAATTCTAATAAAACTTGGCATGATTCAAGCTTAGTATATTATAAAACAGGTTACAAAGTTTCAAAGCCATATGATACCAAATAAAAAAAATGTGGCATTTTTTATATCTGAACTTTGGGTGCTAAATTGTGGCGTTGAATTAGAACAATTAAAACTATCAAATTTGAGCTTCTAAAAACCAAAAGATACCAAAACTAACACTTTTTAATGTCTATATGTATAAGTTAACATCTATTTAAAGCAACAGAAAGCATACTTCATGTATCAGACTTATGAAAATTGGCCAGAAGTTAATTTTATATGAGCCTGTGCCAAAAAATAGAGGTTTTCAATTAGGGTGAGGCCTTATATCAAATGTAATATTTTTCACTTAACACAATTTTCTGAAGTTGTTAAGTTATCAAACAAACTTTAACAGGTTATAAATGTACTTTTAATAGAAATATAAGTTTCAAATAGCATAACACATGTGGATAAAATGGTCTTTAGCAATGTTATGCTTAAAAAAACAGATTGCCAGTTTAGGCCGTTCCCCACATTTGCATATTTAAAAGCATATAAATGATATGGGAGATGGAGATATACTTCTTTTTGCTAAAATCTGTGCTCAGATATGATAAAACATGGAGCCTGGATGTAACAAGACTGTCACTTTCAACTATATATGCAGACAGTATGGTCTGATGCAAAGTTTATTAACTTTACTGTTTAAAAACTGAATGAAATTTCAGCGTCAAAAGGCCAACATTTAAACCACTAGCTATCCAACAGAAGAAAGTAAAGGTAGTCTATGAAACAGAAATGGTTAAGCAACCAGTAATAAGTGTTTTTGATGTAGGTTCAGTGCAATCTGTTTTGGAATACAACTTTTAAGTGCATAGAACTTCACATTTCACCTGCTGCGTATACTGACTGTTAGACTTAGACTATTAAAACAGCACATTTTGCACTCTTTTTATGTTTTTATCTACTTTTTTTTGCGTTCAGAGTTCACAAATATTTTAAACAACTGAAATAAATACCACAAACACAAATAGATATCAGAAAAAAACTGTCAGAGAGAAATTAAGCATGCTGTTTTTGAAAAAATAGTGAAATAAGTGAAAAAGCTACATTTTAGGCTTTTAACCTGAAAAGTGACTTTTTCACAAAATTTCTATCAAATGAAAGTGAAAATCATTTATTCTCATATAGTTTGACAAATCAATACCAATATATCATTCAGAAAAAATGCCAAAGTAAAAATTCAAAATTTGCTGAAATGCACCTCTTAGGCCACAGACCACAATTAATTCCTCTATCAGTTCTTTATAACCTTTTGCATCATTAAAAAAATTGCACCATGCACTTTTGTCAAATTTTTTGTGTGTGTAATGTATTGTCCTAGTCCAAATATATATCCAAAATTCAGAAAGATTGAAGCAATCACTTTTACAAATTTAGCCAATACACATCCATACCCCTATTGACAAGTCAAGAGATGTTCCGAAAACTGTAAATATCACCTTTTTGCACTTGACCTAATCACTCATTCCATATCAAAATCAGTTAAAATACAACATTCAAAAATTTATTTGACCTCTCTTCTTTCATTTCCACCCAAAAAGATTTAAGGAATGAGTGAGGAAAGGAAAGAAAAAAAATTAAGGAAAAATACACTCTAATTAAAAGGAACTATATTCGTGGACAACGAAAAGCGGGGTCATTAATTGTGGTCTTGGGCCTATTAGGGGCCTAAAACTTGACCAATTCTAATAAAACTTGGCATGATTCAAGCTTAGTATATTATAAAACAGGTTACAAAGTTTCAAAGCCATATGATACCAAATAAAAAAAATGTGGCATTTTTTATATCTGAACTTTGGGTGCTAAATTGTGGCGTTGAATTAGAACAATTAAAACTATCAAATTTGAGCTTCTAAAAACCAAAAGATACCAAAACTAACACTTTTTAATGTCTATATGTATAAGTTAACATCTATTTAAAGCAACAGAAAGCATACTTCATGTATCAGACTTATGAAAATTGGCCAGAAGTTAATTTTATATGAGCCTGTGCCAAAAAATAGAGGTTTTCAATTAGGGTGAGGCCTTATATCAAATGTAATATTTTTCACTTAACACAATTTTCTGAAGTTGTTAAGTTATCAAACAAACTTTAACAGGTTATAAATGTACTTTTAATAGAAATATAAGTTTCAAATAGCATAACACATGTGGATAAAATGGTCTTTAGCAATGTTATGCTTAAAAAAACAGATTGCCAGTTTAGGCCGTTCCCCACATTTGCATATTTAAAAGCATA
This sequence comes from Mytilus galloprovincialis, assembly GCF_965363235.1. Lineage (NCBI taxonomy): Eukaryota > Metazoa > Mollusca > Bivalvia > Mytilida > Mytilidae > Mytilus > Mytilus galloprovincialis. Next base: position 26,480 of record NW_027468023.1, read on the forward strand.
TAAATGATATGGGAGATGGAGATATACTTCTTTTTGCTAAAATCTGTGCTCAGATATGATAAAACATGGAGCCTGGATGTAACAAGACTGTCACTTTCAACTATATATGCAGACAGTATGGTCTGATGCAAAGTTTATTAACTTTACTGTTTAAGAACTGAATGAAATTTCAGCGTCAAAAGGCCAACATTTAAACCACTAGCTATCCAACAGAAGAAAGTAAAGGTAGTCTATGAAACAGAAATGGTTAAGCAACCAGTAATAAGTGTTTTTGATGTAGGTTCAGTGCAATCTGTTTTGGAATACAACTTTTAAGTGCATAGAACTTCACATTTCACCTGCTGCGTATACTGACTGTTAGACTTAGACTATTAAAACAGCACATTTTGCACTCTTTTTATGTTTTTATCTACTTTTTTTTGCGTTCAGAGTTCACAAATATTTTAAACAACTGAAATAAATACCACAAACACAAATAGATATCAGAAAAAAACTGTCAGAGAGAAATTAAGCATGCTGTTTTTGAAAAAATAGTGAAATAAGTGAAAAAGCTACATTTTAGGCTTTTAACCTGAAAAGTGACTTTTTCACAAAATTTCTATCAAATGAAAGTGAAAATCATTTATTCTCATATAGTTTGACAAATCAATACCAATAGATCATTCAGAAAAAATGCCAAAGTAAAAATTCAAAATTTGCTGAAATGCACCTATTAGGGGCCTAAAACTTGACCAATTCTAATAAAACTTGGCATGATTCAAGCTTAGTATATTATAAAACAGGTTACAAAGTTTCAAAGCCATATGATACCAAATAAAAAAAATGTGGCATTTTTTATATCTGAACTTTGGGTGCTAAATTGTGGCGTTGAATTAGAACAATTAAAACTATCAAATTTGAGCTTCTAAAAACCAAAAGATACCAAAACTAACACTTTTTAATGTCTATATGTATAAGTTAACATCTATTTAAAGCAACAGAAAGCATACTTCATGTATCAGACTTATGAAAATTGGCCAGAAGTTAATTTTATATGAGCCTGTGCCAAAAAATAGAGGTTTTCAATTAGGGTGAGGCCTTATATCAAATGTAATATTTTTCACTTAACACAATTTTCTGAAGTTGTTAAGTTATCAAACAAACTTTAACAGGTTATAAATGTACTTTTAATAGAAATATAAGTTTCAAATAGCATAACACATGTGGATAAAATGGTCTTTAGCAATGTTATGCTTAAAAAAACAGATTGCCAGTTTAGGCCGTTCCCCACATTTGCATATTTAAAAGCATATAAATGATATGGGAGATGGAGATATACTTCTTTTTGCTAAAATCTGTGCTCAGATATGATAAAACATGGAGCCTGGATGTAACAAGACTGTCACTTTCAACTATATATGCAGACAGTATGGTCTGATGCAAAGTTTATTAACTTTACTGTTTAAAAACTGAATGAAATTTCAGCGTCAAAAGGCCAACATTTAAACCACTAGCTATCCAACAGAAGAAAGTAAAGGTAGTCTATGAAACAGAAATGGTTAAGCAACCAGTAATAAGTGTTTTTGATGTAGGTTCAGTGCAATCTGTTTTGGAATACAACTTTTAAGTGCATAGAACTTCACATTTCACCTGCTGCGTATACTGACTGTTAGACTTAGACTATTAAAACAGCACATTTTGCACTCTTTTTATGTTTTTATCTACTTTTTTTTGCGTTCAGAGTTCACAAATATTTTAAACAACTGAAATAAATACCACAAACACAAATAGATATCAGAAAAAAACTGTCAGAGAGAAATTAAGCATGCTGTTTTTGAAAAAATAGTGAAATAAGTGAAAAAGCTACATTTTAGGCTTTTAACCTGAAAAGTGACTTTTTCACAAAATTTCTATCAAATGAAAGTGAAAATCATTTATTCTCATATAGTTTGACAAATCAATACCAATAGATCATTCAGAAAAAATGCCAAAGTAAAAATTCAAAATTTGCTGAAATGCACCTCTTAGGCCACAGACCACAATTAATTCCTCTATCAGTTCTTTATAACCTTTTGCATCATTAAAAAAATTGCACCATGCACTTTTGTCAAATTTTTTGTGTGTGTAATGTATTGTCCTAGTCCAAATATATATCCAAAATTCAGAAAGATTGAAGCAATCACTTTTACAAATTTAGCCAATACACATCCATACCCCTATTGACAAGTCAAGAGATGTTCCGAAAACTGTAAATATCACCTTTTTGCACTTGACCTAATCACTCATTCCATATCAAAATCAGTTAAAATACAACATTCAAAAATTTATTTGACCTCTCTTCTTTCATTTCCACCCAAAAAGATTTAAGGAATGAGTGAGGAAAGGAAAGAAAAAAAATTAAGGAAAAATACACTCTAATTAAAAGGAACTATATTCGTGGACAACGAAAAGCGGGGTCATTAATTGTGGTCTTGGGCCTATTAGGGGCCTAAAACTTGACCAATTCTAATAAAACTTGGCATGATTCAAGCTTAGTATATTATAAAACAGGTTACAAAGTTTCAAAGCCATATGATACCAAATAAAAAAAATGTGGCATTTTTTATATCTGAACTTTGGGTGCTAAATTGTGGCGTTGAATTAGAACAATTAAAACTATCAAATTTGAGCTTCTAAAAACCAAAAGATACCAAAACTAACACTTTTTAATGTCTATATGTATAAGTTAACATCTATTTAAAGCAACAGAAAGCATACTTCATGTATCAGACTTATGAAAATTGGCCAGAAGTTAATTTTATATGAGCCTGTGCCAAAAAATAGAGGTTTTCAATTAGGGTGAGGCCTTATATCAAATGTAATATTTTTCACTTAACACAATTTTCTGAAGTTGTTAAGTTATCAAACAAACTTTAACAGGTTATAAATGTACTTTTAATAGAAATATAAGTTTCAAATAGCATAACACATGTGGATAAAATGGTCTTTAGCAATGTTATGCTTAAAAAAACAGATTGCCAGTTTAGGCCGTTCCCCACATTTGCATATTTAAAAGCATATAAATGATATGGGAGATGGAGATATACTTCTTTTTGCTAAAATCTGTGCTCAGATATGATAAAACATGGAGCCTGGATGTAACAAGACTGTCACTTTCAACTATATATGCAGACAGTATGGTCTGATGCAAAGTTTATTAACTTTACTGTTTAAGAACTGAATGAAATTTCAGCGTCAAAAGGCCAACATTTAAACCACTAGCTATCCAACAGAAGAAAGTAAAGGTAGTCTATGAAACAGAAATGGTTAAGCAACCAGTAATAAGTGTTTTTGATGTAGGTTCAGTGCAATCTGTTTTGGAATACAACTTTTAAGTGCATAGAACTTCACATTTCACCTGCTGCGTATACTGACTGTTAGACTTAGACTATTAAAACAGCACATTTTGCACTCTTTTTATGTTTTTATCTACTTTTTTTTGCGTTCAGAGTTCACAAATATTTTAAACAACTGAAATAAATACCACAAACACAAATAGATATCAGAAAAAAACTGTCAGAGAGAAATTAAGCATGCTGTTTTTGAAAAAATAGTGAAATAAGTGAAAAAGCTACATTTTAGGCTTTTAACCTGAAAAGTGACTTTTTCACAAAATTTCTATCAAATGAAAGTGAAAATCATTTATTCTCATATAGTTTGACAAATCAATACCAATAGATCATTCAGAAAAAATGCCAAAGTAAAAATTCAAAATTTGCTGAAATGCACCTCTTAGGCCACAGACCACAATTAATTCCTCTATCAGTTCTTTATAACCTTTTGCATCATTAAAAAAATTGCACCATGCACTTTTGTCAAATTTTTTGTGTGTGTAATGTATTGTCCTAGTCCAAATATATATCCAAAATTCAGAAAGATTGAAGCAATCACTTTTACAAATTTAGCCAATACACATCCATACCCCTATTGACAAGTCAAGAGATGTTCCGAAAACTGTAAATATCACCTTTTTGCACTTGACCTAATCACTCATTCCATATCAAAATCAGTTAAAATACAACATTCAAAAATTTATTTGACCTCTCTTCTTTCATTTCCACCCAAAAAGATTTAAGGAATGAGTGAGGAAAGGAAAGAAAAAAAATTAAGGAAAAATACACTCTAATTAAAAGGAACTATATTCGTGGACAACGAAAAGCGGGGTCATTAATTGTGGTCTTGGGCCTATTAGGGGCCTAAAACTTGACCAATTCTAATAAAACTTGGCATGATTCAAGCTTAGTATATTATAAAACAGGTTACAAAGTTTCAAAGCCATATGATACCAAATAAAAAAAATGTGGCATTTTTTATATCTGAACTTTGGGTGCTAAATTGTGGCGTTGAATTAGAACAATTAAAACTATCAAATTTGAGCTTCTAAAAACCAAAAGATACCAAAACTAACACTTTTTAATGTCTATATGTATAAGTTAACATCTATTTAAAGCAACAGAAAGCATACTTCATGTATCAGACTTATGAAAATTGGCCAGAAGTTAATTTTATATGAGCCTGTGCCAAAAAATAGAGGTTTTCAATTAGGGTGAGGCCTTATATCAAATGTAATATTTTTCACTTAACACAATTTTCTGAAGTTGTTAAGTTATCAAACAAACTTTAACAGGTTATAAATGTACTTTTAATAGAAATATAAGTTTCAAATAGCATAACACATGTGGATAAAATGGTCTTTAGCAATGTTATGCTTAAAAAAACAGATTGCCAGTTTAGGCCGTTCCCCACATTTGCATATTTAAAAGCATATAAATGATATGGGAGATGGAGATATACTTCTTTTTGCTAAAATCTGTGCTCAGATATGATAAAACATGGAGCCTGGATGTAACAAGACTGTCACTTTCAACTATATATGCAGACAGTATGGTCTGATGCAAAGTTTATTAACTTTACTGTTTAAAAACTGAATGAAATTTCAGCGTCAAAAGGCCAACATTTAAACCACTAGCTATCCAACAGAAGAAAGTAAAGGTAGTCTATGAAACAGAAATGGTTAAGCAACCAGTAATAAGTGTTTTTGATGTAGGTTCAGTGCAATCTGTTTTGGAATACAACTTTTAAGTGCATAGAACTTCACATTTCACCTGCTGCGTATACTGACTGTTAGACTTAGACTATTAAAACAGCACATTTTGCACTCTTTTTATGTTTTTATCTACTTTTTTTTGCGTTCAGAGTTCACAAATATTTTAAACAACTGAAATAAATACCACAAACACAAATAGATATCAGAAAAAAACTGTCAGAGAGAAATTAAGCATGCTGTTTTTGAAAAAATAGTGAAATAAGTGAAAAAGCTACATTTTAGGCTTTTAACCTGAAAAGTGACTTTTTCACAAAATTTCTATCAAATGAAAGTGAAAATCATTTATTCTCATATAGTTTGACAAATCAATACCAATAGATCATTCAGAAAAAATGCCAAAGTAAAAATTCAAAATTTGCTGAAATGCACCTATTAGGGGCCTAAAACTTGACCAATTCTAATAAAACTTGGCATGATTCAAGCTTAGTATATTATAAAACAGGTTACAAAGTTTCAAAGCCATATGATACCAAATAAAAAAAATGTGGCATTTTTTATATCTGAACTTTGGGTGCTAAATTGTGGCGTTGAATTAGAACAATTAAAACTATCAAATTTGAGCTTCTAAAAACCAAAAGATACCAAAACTAACACTTTTTAATGTCTATATGTATAAGTTAACATCTATTTAAAGCAACAGAAAGCATACTTCATGTATCAGACTTATGAAAATTGGCCAGAAGTTAATTTTATATGAGCCTGTGCCAAAAAATAGAGGTTTTCAATTAGGGTGAGGCCTTATATCAAATGTAATATTTTTCACTTAACACAATTTTCTGAAGTTGTTAAGTTATCAAACAAACTTTAACAGGTTATAAATGTACTTTTAATAGAAATATAAGTTTCAAATAGCATAACACATGTGGATAAAATGGTCTTTAGCAATGTTATGCTTAAAAAAACAGATTGCCAGTTTAGGCCGTTCCCCACATTTGCATATTTAAAAGCATATAAATGATATGGGAGATGGAGATATACTTCCTTTTGCTAAAATCTGTGCTCAGATATGATAAAACATGGAGCCTGGATGTAACAAGACTGTCACTTTCAACTATATATGCAGACAGTATGGTCTGATGCAAAGTTTATTAACTTTACTGTTTAAAAACTGAATGAAATTTCAGCGTCAAAAGGCCAACATTTAAACCACTAGCTATCCAACAGAAGAAAGTAAAGGTAGTCTATGAAACAGAAATGGTTAAGCAACCAGTAATAAGTGTTTTTGATGTAGGTTCAGTGCAATCTGTTTTGGAATACAACTTTTAAGTGCATAGAACTTCACATTTCACCTGCTGCGTATACTGACTGTTAGACTTAGACTATTAAAACAGCACATTTTGCACTCTTTTTATGTTTTTATCTACTTTTTTTTGCGTTCAGAGTTCACAAATATTTTAAACAACTGAAATAAATACCACAAACACAAATAGATATCAGAAAAAAACTGTCAGAGAGAAATTAAGCATGCTGTTTTTGAAAAAATAGTGAAATAAGTGAAAAAGCTACATTTTAGGCTTTTAACCTGAAAAGTGACTTTTTCACAAAATTTCTATCAAATGAAAGTGAAAATCATTTATTCTCATATAGTTTGACAAATCAATACCAATAGATCATTCAGAAAAAATGCCAAAGTAAAAATTCAAAATTTGCTGAAATGCACCTCTTAGGCCACAGACCACAATTAATTCCTCTATCAGTTCTTTATAACCTTTTGCATCATTAAAAAAATTGCACCATGCACTTTTGTCAAATTTTTTGTGTGTGTAATGTATTGTCCTAGTCCAAATATATATCCAAAATTCAGAAAGATTGAAGCAATCACTTTTACAAATTTAGCCAATACACATCCATACCCCTATTGACAAGTCAAGAGATGTTCCGAAAACTGTAAATATCACCTTTTTGCACTTGACCTAATCACTCATTCCATATCAAAATCAGTTAAAATACAACATTCAAAAATTTATTTGACCTCTCTTCTTTCATTTCCACCCAAAAAGATTTAAGGAATGAGTGAGGAAAGGAAAGAAAAAAAATTAAGGAAAAATACACTCTAATTAAAAGGAACTATATTCGTGGACAACGAAAAGCGGGGTCATTAATTGTGGTCTTGGGCCTATTAGGGGCCTAAAACTTGACCAATTCTAATAAAACTTGGCATGATTCAAGCTTAGTATATTATAAAACAGGTTACAAAGTTTCAAAGCCATATGATACCAAATAAAAAAAATGTGGCATTTTTTATATCTGAACTTTGGGTGCTAAATTGTGGCGTTGAATTAGAACAATTAAAACTATCAAATTTGAGCTTCTAAAAACCAAAAGATACCAAAACTAACACTTTTTAATGTCTATATGTATAAGTTAACATCTATTTAAAGCAACAGAAAGCATACTTCATGTATCAGACTTATGAAAATTGGCCAGAAGTTAATTTTATATGAGCCTGTGCCAAAAAATAGAGGTTTTCAATTAGGGTGAGGCCTTATATCAAATGTAATATTTTTCACTTAACACAATTTTCTGAAGTTGTTAAGTTATCAAACAAACTTTAACAGGTTATAAATGTACTTTTAATAGAAATATAAGTTTCAAATAGCATAACACATGTGGATAAAATGGTCTTTAGCAATGTTATGCTTAAAAAAACAGATTGCCAGTTTAGGCCGTTCCCCACATTTGCATATTTAAAAGCATATAAATGATATGGGAGATGGAGATATACTTCTTTTTGCTAAAATCTGTGCTCAGATATGATAAAACATGGAGCCTGGATGTAACAAGACTGTCACTTTCAACTATATATGCAGACAGTATGGTCTGATGCAAAGTTTATTAACTTTACTGTTTAAGAACTGAATGAAATTTCAGCGTCAAAAGGCCAACATTTAAACCACTAGCTATCCAACAGAAGAAAGTAAAGGTAGTCTATGAAACAGAAATGGTTAAGCAACCAGTAATAAGTGTTTTTGATGTAGGTTCAGTGCAATCTGTTTTGGAATACAACTTTTAAGTGCATAGAACTTCACATTTCACCTGCTGCGTATACTGACTGTTAGACTTAGACTATTAAAACAGCACATTTTGCACTCTTTTTATGTTTTTATCTACTTTTTTTTGCGTTCAGAGTTCACAAATATTTTAAACAACTGAAATAAATACCACAAACACAAATAGATATCAGAAAAAAACTGTCAGAGAGAAATTAAGCATGCTGTTTTTGAAAAAATAGTGAAATAAGTGAAAAAGCTACATTTTAGGCTTTTAACCTGAAAAGTGACTTTTTCACAAAATTTCTATCAAATGAAAGTGAAAATCATTTATTCTCATATAGTTTGACAAATCAATACCAATAGATCATTCAGAAAAAATGCCAAAGTAAAAATTCAAAATTTGCTGAAATGCACCTCTTAGGCCACAGACCACAATTAATTCCTCTATCAGTTCTTTATAACCTTTTGCATCATTAAAAAAATTGCACCATGCACTTTTGTCAAATTTTTTGTGTGTGTAATGTATTGTCCTAGTCCAAATATATATCCAAAATTCAGAAAGATTGAAGCAATCACTTTTACAAATTTAGCCAATACACATCCATACCCCTATTGACAAGTCAAGAGATGTTCCGAAAACTGTAAATATCACCTTTTTGCACTTGACCTAATCACTCATTCCATATCAAAATCAGTTAAAATACAACATTCAAAAATTTATTTGACCTCTCTTCTTTCATTTCCACCCAAAAAGATTTAAGGAATGAGTGAGGAAAGGAAAGAAAAAAAATTAAGGAAAAATACACTCTAATTAAAAGGAACTATATTCGTGGACAACGAAAAGCGGGGTCATTAATTGTGGTCTTGGGCCTATTAGGGGCCTAAAACTTGACCAATTCTAATAAAACTTGGCATGATTCAAGCTTAGTATATTATAAAACAGGTTACAAAGTTTCAAAGCCATATGATACCAAATAAAAAAAATGTGGCATTTTTTATATCTGAACTTTGGGTGCTAAATTGTGGCGTTGAATTAGAACAATTAAAACTATCAAATTTGAGCTTCTAAAAACCAAAAGATACCAAAACTAACACTTTTTAATGTCTATATGTATAAGTTAACATCTATTTAAAGCAACAGAAAGCATACTTCATGTATCAGACTTATGAAAATTGGCCAGAAGTTAATTTTATATGAGCCTGTGCCAAAAAATAGAGGTTTTCAATTAGGGTGAGGCCTTATATCAAATGTAATATTTTTCACTTAACACAATTTTCTGAAGTTGTTAAGTTATCAAACAAACTTTAACAGGTTATAAATGTACTTTTAATAGAAATATAAGTTTCAAATAGCATAACACATGTGGATAAAATGGTCTTTAGCAATGTTATGCTTAAAAAAACAGATTGCCAGTTTAGGCCGTTCCCCACATTTGCATATTTAAAAGCATATAAATGATATGGGAGATGGAGATATACTTCTTTTTGCTAAAATCTGTGCTCAGATATGATAAAACATGGAGCCTGGATGTAACAAGACTGTCACTTTCAACTATATATGCAGACAGTATGGTCTGATGCAAAGTTTATTAACTTTACTGTTTAAAAACTGAATGAAATTTCAGCGTCAAAAGGCCAACATTTAAACCACTAGCTATCCAACAGAAGAAAGTAAAGGTAGTCTATGAAACAGAAATGGTTAAGCAACCAGTAATAAGTGTTTTTGATGTAGGTTCAGTGCAATCTGTTTTGGAATACAACTTTTAAGTGCATAGAACTTCACATTTCACCTGCTGCGTATACTGACTGTTAGACTTAGACTATTAAAACAGCACATTTTGCACTCTTTTTATGTTTTTATCTACTTTTTTTTGCGTTCAGAGTTCACAAATATTTTAAACAACTGAAATAAATACCACAAACACAAATAGATATCAGAAAAAAACTGTCAGAGAGAAATTAAGCATGCTGTTTTTGAAAAAATAGTGAAATAAGTGAAAAAGCTACATTTTAGGCTTTTAACCTGAAAAGTGACTTTTTCACAAAATTTCTATCAAATGAAAGTGAAAATCATTTATTCTCATATAGTTTGACAAATCAATACCAATAGATCATTCAGAAAAAATGCCAAAGTAAAAATTCAAAATTTGCTGAAATGCACCTATTAGGGGCCTAAAACTTGACCAATTCTAATAAAACTTGGCATGATTCAAGCTTAGTATATTATAAAACAGGTTACAAAGTTTCAAAGCCATATGATACCAAATAAAAAAAATGTGGCATTTTTTATATCTGAACTTTGGGTGCTAAATTGTGGCGTTGAATTAGAACAATTAAAACTATCAAATTTGAGCTTCTAAAAACCAAAAGATACCAAAACTAACACTTTTTAATGTCTATATGTATAAGTTAACATCTATTTAAAGCAACAGAAAGCATACTTCATGTATCAGACTTATGAAAATTGGCCAGAAGTTAATTTTATATGAGCCTGTGCCAAAAAATAGAGGTTTTCAATTAGGGTGAGGCCTTATATCAAATGTAATATTTTTCACTTAACACAATTTTCTGAAGTTGTTAAGTTATCAAACAAACTTTAACAGGTTATAAATGTACTTTTAATAGAAATATAAGTTTCAAATAGCATAACACATGTGGATAAAATGGTCTTTAGCAATGTTATGCTTAAAAAAACAGATTGCCAGTTTAGGCCGTTCCCCACATTTGCATATTTAAAAGCATATAAATGATATGGGAGATGGAGATATACTTCTTTTTGCTAAAATCTGTGCTCAGATATGATAAAACATGGAGCCTGGATGTAACAAGACTGTCACTTTCAACTATATATGCAGACAGTATGGTCTGATGCAAAGTTTATTAACTTTACTGTTTAAAAACTGAATGAAATTTCAGCGTCAAAAGGCCAACATTTAAACCACTAGCTATCCAACAGAAGAAAGTAAAGGTAGTCTATGAAACAGAAATGGTTAAGCAACCAGTAATAAGTGTTTTTGATGTAGGTTCAGTGCAATCTGTTTTGGAATACAACTTTTAAGTGCATAGAACTTCACATTTCACCTGCTGCGTATACTGACTGTTAGACTTAGACTATTAAAACAGCACATTTTGCACTCTTTTTATGTTTTTATCTACTTTTTTTTGCGTTCAGAGTTCACAAATATTTTAAACAACTGAAATAAATACCACAAACACAAATAGATATCAGAAAAAAACTGTCAGAGAGAAATTAAGCATGCTGTTTTTGAAAAAATAGTGAAATAAGTGAAAAAGCTACATTTTAGGCTTTTAACCTGAAAAGTGACTTTTTCACAAAATTTCTATCAAATGAAAGTGAAAATCATTTATTCTCATATAGTTTGACAAATCAATACCAATAGATCATTCAGAAAAAATGCCAAAGTAAAAATTCAAAATTTGCTGAAATGCACCTCTTAGGCCACAGACCACAATTAATTCCTCTATCAGTTCTTTATAACCTTTTGCATCATTAAAAAAATTGCACCATGCACTTTTGTCAAATTTTTTGTGTGTGTAATGTATTGTCCTAGTCCAAATATATATCCAAAATTCAGAAAGATTGAAGCAATCACTTTTACAAATTTAGCCAATACACATCCATACCCCTATTGACAAGTCAAGAGATGTTCCGAAAACTGTAAATATCACCTTTTTGCACTTGACCTAATCACTCATTCCATATCAAAATCAGTTAAAATACAACATTCAAAAATTTATTTGACCTCTCTTCTTTCATTTCCACCCAAAAAGATTTAAGGAATGAGTGAGGAAAGGAAAGAAAAAAAATTAAGGAAAAATACACTCTAATTAAAAGGAACTATATTCGTGGACAACGAAAAGCGGGGTCATTAATTGTGGTCTTGGGCCTATTAGGGGCCTAAAACTTGACCAATTCTAATAAAACTTGGCATGATTCAAGCTTAGTATATTATAAAACAGGTTACAAAGTTTCAAAGCCATATGATACCAAATAAAAAAAATGTGGCATTTTTTATATCTGAACTTTGGGTGCTAAATTGTGGCGTTGAATTAGAACAATTAAAACTATCAAATTTGAGCTTCTAAAAACCAAAAGATACCAAAACTAACACTTTTTAATGTCTATATGTATAAGTTAACATCTATTTAAAGCAACAGAAAGCATACTTCATGTATCAGACTTATGAAAATTGGCCAGAAGTTAATTTTATATGAGCCTGTGCCAAAAAATAGAGGTTTTCAATTAGGGTGAGGCCTTATATCAAATGTAATATTTTTCACTTAACACAATTTTCTGAAGTTGTTAAGTTATCAAACAAACTTTAACAGGTTATAAATGTACTTTTAATAGAAATATAAGTTTCAAATAGCATAACACATGTGGATAAAATGGTCTTTAGCAATGTTATGCTTAAAAAAACAGATTGCCAGTTTAGGCCGTTCCCCACATTTGCATATTTAAAAGCATATAAATGATATGGGAGATGGAGATATACTTCTTTTTGCTAAAATCTGTGCTCAGATATGATAAAACATGGAGCCTGGATGTAACAAGACTGTCACTTTCAACTATATATGCAGACAGTATGGTCTGATGCAAAGTTTATTAACTTTACTGTTTAAAAACTGAATGAAATTTCAGCGTCAAAAGGCCAACATTTAAACCACTAGCTATCCAACAGAAGAAAGTAAAGGTAGTCTATGAAACAGAAATGGTTAAGCAACCAGTAATAAGTGTTTTTGATGTAGGTTCAGTGCAATCTGTTTTGGAATACAACTTTTAAGTGCATAGAACTTCACATTTCACCTGCTGCGTATACTGACTGTTAGACTTAGACTATTAAAACAGCACATTTTGCACTCTTTTTATGTTTTTATCTACTTTTTTTTGCGTTCAGAGTTCACAAATATTTTAAACAACTGAAATAAATACCACAAACACAAATAGATATCAGAAAAAAACTGTCAGAGAGAAATTAAGCATGCTGTTTTTGAAAAAATAGTGAAATAAGTGAAAAAGCTACATTTTAGGCTTTTAACCTGAAAAGTGACTTTTTCACAAAATTTCTATCAAATGAAAGTGAAAATCATTTATTCTCATATAGTTTGACAAATCAATACCAATAGATCATTCAGAAAAAATGCCAAAGTAAAAATTCAAAATTTGCTGAAATGCACCTCTTAGGCCACAGACCACAATTAATTCCTCTATCAGTTCTTTATAACCTTTTGCATCATTAAAAAAATTGCACCATGCACTTTTGTCAAATTTTTTGTGTGTGTAATGTATTGTCCTAGTCCAAATATATATCCAAAATTCAGAAAGATTGAAGCAATCACTTTTACAAATTTAGCCAATACACATCCATACCCCTATTGACAAGTCAAGAGATGTTCCGAAAACTGTAAATATCACCTTTTTGCACTTGACCTAATCACTCATTCCATATCAAAATCAGTTAAAATACAACATTCAAAAATTTATTTGACCTCTCTTCTTTCATTTCCACCCAAAAAGATTTAAGGAATGAGTGAGGAAAGGAAAGAAAAAAAATTAAGGAAAAATACACTCTAATTAAAAGGAACTATATTCGTGGACAACGAAAAGCGGGGTCATTAATTGTGGTCTTGGGCCTATTAGGGGCCTAAAACTTGACCAATTCTAATAAAACTTGGCATGATTCAAGCTTAGTATATTATAAAACAGGTTACAAAGTTTCAAAGCCATATGATACCAAATAAAAAAAATGTGGCATTTTTTATATCTGAACTTTGGGTGCTAAATTGTGGCGTTGAATTAGAACAATTAAAACTATCAAATTTGAGCTTCTAAAAACCAAAAGATACCAAAACTAACACTTTTTAATGTCTATATGTATAAGTTAACATCTATTTAAAGCAACAGAAAGCATACTTCATGTATCAGACTTATGAAAATTGGCCAGAAGTTAATTTTATATGAGCCTGTGCCAAAAAATAGAGGTTTTCAATTAGGGTGAGGCCTTATATCAAATGTAATATTTTTCACTTAACACAATTTTCTGAAGTTGTTAAGTTATCAAACAAACTTTAACAGGTTATAAATGTACTTTTAATAGAAATATAAGTTTCAAATAGCATAACACATGTGGATAAAATGGTCTTTAGCAATGTTATGCTTAAAAAAACAGATTGCCAGTTTAGGCCGTTCCCCACATTTGCATATTTAAAAGCATATAAATGATATGGGAGATGGAGATATACTTCTTTTTGCTAAAATCTGTGCTCAGATATGATAAAACATGGAGCCTGGATGTAACAAGACTGTCACTTTCAACTATATATGCAGACAGTATGGTCTGATGCAAAGTTTATTAACTTTACTGTTTAAGAACTGAATGAAATTTCAGCGTCAAAAGGCCAACATTTAAACCACTAGCTATCCAACAGAAGAAAGTAAAGGTAGTCTATGAAACAGAAATGGTTAAGCAACCAGTAATAAGTGTTTTTGATGTAGGTTCAGTGCAATCTGTTTTGGAATACAACTTTTAAGTGCATAGAACTTCACATTTCACCTGCTGCGTATACTGACTGTTAGACTTAGACTATTAAAACAGCACATTTTGCACTCTTTTTATGTTTTTATCTACTTTTTTTTGCGTTCAGAGTTCACAAATATTTTAAACAACTGAAATAAATACCACAAACACAAATAGATATCAGAAAAAAACTGTCAGAGAGAAATTAAGCATGCTGTTTTTGAAAAAATAGTGAAATAAGTGAAAAAGCTACATTTTAGGCTTTTAACCTGAAAAGTGACTTTTTCACAAAATTTCTATCAAATGAAAGTGAAAATCATTTATTCTCATATAGTTTGACAAATCAATACCAATAGATCATTCAGAAAAAATGCCAAAGTAAAAATTCAAAATTTGCTGAAATGCACCTCTTAGGCCACAGACCACAATTAATTCCTCTATCAGTTCTTTATAACCTTTTGCATCATTAAAAAAATTGCACCATGCACTTTTGTCAAATTTTTTGTGTGTGTAATGTATTGTCCTAGTCCAAATATATATCCAAAATTCAGAAAGATTGAAGCAATCACTTTTACAAATTTAGCCAATACACATCCATACCCCTATTGACAAGTCAAGAGATGTTCCGAAAACTGTAAATATCACCTTTTTGCACTTGACCTAATCACTCATTCCATATCAAAATCAGTTAAAATACAACATTCAAAAATTTATTTGACCTCTCTTCTTTCATTTCCACCCAAAAAGATTTAAGGAATGAGTGAGGAAAGGAAAGAAAAAAAATTAAGGAAAAATACACTCTAATTAAAAGGAACTATATTCGTGGACAACGAAAAGCGGGGTCATTAATTGTGGTCTTGGGCCTATTAGGGGCCTAAAACTTGACCAATTCTAATAAAACTTGGCATGATTCAAGCTTAGTATATTATAAAACAGGTTACAAAGTTTCAAAGCCATATGATACCAAATAAAAAAAATGTGGCATTTTTTATATCTGAACTTTGGGTGCTAAATTGTGGCGTTGAATTAGAACAATTAAAACTATCAAATTTGAGCTTCTAAAAACCAAAAGATACCAAAACTAACACTTTTTAATGTCTATATGTATAAGTTAACATCTATTTAAAGCAACAGAAAGCATACTTCATGTATCAGACTTATGAAAATTGGCCAGAAGTTAATTTTATATGAGCCTGTGCCAAAAAATAGAGGTTTTCAATTAGGGTGAGGCCTTATATCAAATGTAATATTTTTCACTTAACACAATTTTCTGAAGTTGTTAAGTTATCAAACAAACTTTAACAGGTTATAAATGTACTTTTAATAGAAATATAAGTTTCAAATAGCATAACACATGTGGATAAAATGGTCTTTAGCAATGTTATGCTTAAAAAAACAGATTGCCAGTTTAGGCCGTTCCCCACATTTGCATATTTAAAAGCATATAAATGATATGGGAGATGGAGATATACTTCTTTTTGCTAAAATCTGTGCTCAGATATGATAAAACATGGAGCCTGGATGTAACAAGACTGTCACTTTCAACTATATATGCAGACAGTATGGTCTGATGCAAAGTTTATTAACTTTACTGTTTAAAAACTGAATGAAATTTCAGCGTCAAAAGGCCAACATTTAAACCACTAGCTATCCAACAGAAGAAAGTAAAGGTAGTCTATGAAACAGAAATGGTTAAGCAACCAGTAATAAGTGTTTTTGATGTAGGTTCAGTGCAATCTGTTTTGGAATACAACTTTTAAGTGCATAGAACTTCACATTTCACCTGCTGCGTATACTGACTGTTAGACTTAGACTATTAAAACAGCACATTTTGCACTCTTTTTATGTTTTTATCTACTTTTTTTTGCGTTCAGAGTTCACAAATATTTTAAACAACTGAAATAAATACCACAAACACAAATAGATATCAGAAAAAAACTGTCAGAGAGAAATTAAGCATGCTGTTTTTGAAAAAATAGTGAAATAAGTGAAAAAGCTACATTTTAGGCTTTTAACCTGAAAAGTGACTTTTTCACAAAATTTCTATCAAATGAAAGTGAAAATCATTTATTCTCATATAGTTTGACAAATCAATACCAATAGATCATTCAGAAAAAATGCCAAAGTAAAAATTCAAAATTTGCTGAAATGCACCTATTAGGGGCCTAAAACTTGACCAATTCTAATAAAACTTGGCATGATTCAAGCTTAGTATATTATAAAACAGGTTACAAAGTTTCAAAGCCATATGATACCAAATAAAAAAAATGTGGCATTTTTTATATCTGAACTTTGGGTGCTAAATTGTGGCGTTGAATTAGAACAATTAAAACTATCAAATTTGAGCTTCTAAAAACCAAAAGATACCAAAACTAACACTTTTTAATGTCTATATGTATAAGTTAACATCTATTTAAAGCAACAGAAAGCATACTTCATGTATCAGACTTATGAAAATTGGCCAGAAGTTAATTTTATATGAGCCTGTGCCAAAAAATAGAGGTTTTCAATTAGGGTGAGGCCTTATATCAAATGTAATATTTTTCACTTAACACAATTTTCTGAAGTTGTTAAGTTATCAAACAAACTTTAACAGGTTATAAATGTACTTTTAATAGAAATATAAGTTTCAAATAGCATAACACATGTGGATAAAATGGTCTTTAGCAATGTTATGCTTAAAAAAACAGATTGCCAGTTTAGGCCGTTCCCCACATTTGCATATTTAAAAGCATATAAATGATATGGGAGATGGAGATATACTTCCTTTTGCTAAAATCTGTGCTCAGATATGATAAAACATGGAGCCTGGATGTAACAAGACTGTCACTTTCAACTATATATGCAGACAGTATGGTCTGATGCAAAGTTTATTAACTTTACTGTTTAAAAACTGAATGAAATTTCAGCGTCAAAAGGCCAACATTTAAACCACTAGCTATCCAACAGAAGAAAGTAAAGGTAGTCTATGAAACAGAAATGGTTAAGCAACCAGTAATAAGTGTTTTTGATGTAGGTTCAGTGCAATCTGTTTTGGAATACAACTTTTAAGTGCATAGAACTTCACATTTCACCTGCTGCGTATACTGACTGTTAGACTTAGACTATTAAAACAGCACATTTTGCACTCTTTTTATGTTTTTATCTACTTTTTTTTGCGTTCAGAGTTCACAAATATTTTAAACAACTGAAATAAATACCACAAACACAAATAGATATCAGAAAAAAACTGTCAGAGAGAAATTAAGCATGCTGTTTTTGAAAAAATAGTGAAATAAGTGAAAAAGCTACATTTTAGGCTTTTAACCTGAAAAGTGACTTTTTCACAAAATTTCTATCAAATGAAAGTGAAAATCATTTATTCTCATATAGTTTGACAAATCAATACCAATAGATCATTCAGAAAAAATGCCAAAGTAAAAATTCAAAATTTGCTGAAATGCACCTCTTAGGCCACAGACCACAATTAATTCCTCTATCAGTTCTTTATAACCTTTTGCATCATTAAAAAAATTGCACCATGCACTTTTGTCAAATTTTTTGTGTGTGTAATGTATTGTCCTAGTCCAAATATATATCCAAAATTCAGAAAGATTGAAGCAATCACTTTTACAAATTTAGCCAATACACATCCATACCCCTATTGACAAGTCAAGAGATGTTCCGAAAACTGTAAATATCACCTTTTTGCACTTGACCTAATCACTCATTCCATATCAAAATCAGTTAAAATACAACATTCAAAAATTTATTTGACCTCTCTTCTTTCATTTCCACCCAAAAAGATTTAAGGAATGAGTGAGGAAAGGAAAGAAAAAAAATTAAGGAAAAATACACTCTAATTAAAAGGAACTATATTCGTGGACAACGAAAAGCGGGGTCATTAATTGTGGTCTTGGGCCTATTAGGGGCCTAAAACTTGACCAATTCTAATAAAACTTGGCATGATTCAAGCTTAGTATATTATAAAACAGGTTACAAAGTTTCAAAGCCATATGATACCAAATAAAAAAAATGTGGCATTTTTTATATCTGAACTTTGGGTGCTAAATTGTGGCGTTGAATTAGAACAATTAAAACTATCAAATTTGAGCTTCTAAAAACCAAAAGATACCAAAACTAACACTTTTTAATGTCTATATGTATAAGTTAACATCTATTTAAAGCAACAGAAAGCATACTTCATGTATCAGACTTATGAAAATTGGCCAGAAGTTAATTTTATATGAGCCTGTGCCAAAAAATAGAGGTTTTCAATTAGGGTGAGGCCTTATATCAAATGTAATATTTTTCACTTAACACAATTTTCTGAAGTTGTTAAGTTATCAAACAAACTTTAACAGGTTATAAATGTACTTTTAATAGAAATATAAGTTTCAAATAGCATAACACATGTGGATAAAATGGTCTTTAGCAATGTTATGCTTAAAAAAACAGATTGCCAGTTTAGGCCGTTCCCCACATTTGCATATTTAAAAGCATATAAATGATATGGGAGATGGAGATATACTTCTTTTTGCTAAAATCTGTGCTCAGATATGATAAAACATGGAGCCTGGATGTAACAAGACTGTCACTTTCAACTATATATGCAGACAGTATGGTCTGATGCAAAGTTTATTAACTTTACTGTTTAAAAACTGAATGAAATTTCAGCGTCAAAAGGCCAACATTTAAACCACTAGCTATCCAACAGAAGAAAGTAAAGGTAGTCTATGAAACAGAAATGGTTAAGCAACCAGTAATAAGTGTTTTTGATGTAGGTTCAGTGCAATCTGTTTTGGAATACAACTTTTAAGTGCATAGAACTTCACATTTCACCTGCTGCGTATACTGACTGTTAGACTTAGACTATTAAAACAGCACATTTTGCACTCTTTTTATGTTTTTATCTACTTTTTTTTGCGTTCAGAGTTCACAAATATTTTAAACAACTGAAATAAATACCACAAACACAAATAGATATCAGAAAAAAACTGTCAGAGAGAAATTAAGCATGCTGTTTTTGAAAAAATAGTGAAATAAGTGAAAAAGCTACATTTTAGGCTTTTAACCTGAAAAGTGACTTTTTCACAAAATTTCTATCAAATGAAAGTGAAAATCATTTATTCTCATATAGTTTGACAAATCAATACCAATAGATCATTCAGAAAAAATGCCAAAGTAAAAATTCAAAATTTGCTGAAATGCACCTCTTAGGCCACAGACCACAATTAATTCCTCTATCAGTTCTTTATAACCTTTTGCATCATTAAAAAAATTGCACCATGCACTTTTGTCAAATTTTTTGTGTGTGTAATGTATTGTCCTAGTCCAAATATATATCCAAAATTCAGAAAGATTGAAGCAATCACTTTTACAAATTTAGCCAATACACATCCATACCCCTATTGACAAGTCAAGAGATGTTCCGAAAACTGTAAATATCACCTTTTTGCACTTGACCTAATCACTCATTCCATATCAAAATCAGTTAAAATACAACATTCAAAAATTTATTTGACCTCTCTTCTTTCATTTCCACCCAAAAAGATTTAAGGAATAAGTGAGGAAAGGAAAGAAAAAAAATTAAGGAAAAATACACTCTAATTAAAAGGAACTATATTCGTGGACAACGAAAAGCGGGGTCATTAATTGTGGTCTTGGGCCTATTAGGGGCCTAAAACTTGACCAATTCTAATAAAACTTGGCATGATTCAAGCTTAGTATATTATAAAACAGGTTACAAAGTTTCAAAGCCATATGATACCAAATAAAAAAAATGTGGCATTTTTTATATCTGAACTTTGGGTGCTAAATTGTGGCGTTGAATTAGAACAATTAAAACTATCAAATTTGAGCTTCTAAAAACCAAAAGATACCAAAACTAACACTTTTTAATGTCTATATGTATAAGTTAACATCTATTTAAAGCAACAGAAAGCATACTTCATGTATCAGACTTATGAAAATTGGCCAGAAGTTAATTTTATATGAGCCTGTGCCAAAAAATAGAGGTTTTCAATTAGGGTGAGGCCTTATATCAAATGTAATATTTTTCACTTAACACAATTTTCTGAAGTTGTTAAGTTATCAAACAAACTTTAACAGGTTATAAATGTACTTTTAATAGAAATATAAGTTTCAAATAGCATAACACATGTGGATAAAATGGTCTTTAGCAATGTTATGCTTAAAAAAACAGATTGCCAGTTTAGGCCGTTCCCCACATTTGCATATTTAAAAGCATATAAATGATATGGGAGATGGAGATATACTTCTTTTTGCTAAAATCTGTGCTCAGATATGATAAAACATGGAGCCTGGATGTAACAAGACTGTCACTTTCAACTATATATGCAGACAGTATGGTCTGATGCAAAGTTTATTAACTTTACTGTTTAAAAACTGAATGAAATTTCAGCGTCAAAAGGCCAACATTTAAACCACTAGCTATCCAACAGAAGAAAGTAAAGGTAGTCTATGAAACAGAAATGGTTAAGCAACCAGTAATAAGTGTTTTTGATGTAGGTTCAGTGCAATCTGTTTTGGAATACAACTTTTAAGTGCATAGAACTTCACATTTCACCTGCTGCGTATACTGACTGTTAGACTTAGACTATTAAAACAGCACATTTTGCACTCTTTTTATGTTTTTATCTACTTTTTTTTGCGTTCAGAGTTCACAAATATTTTAAACAACTGAAATAAATACCACAAACACAAATAGATATCAGAAAAAAACTGTCAGAGAGAAATTAAGCATGCTGTTTTTGAAAAAATAGTGAAATAAGTGAAAAAGCTACATTTTAGGCTTTTAACCTGAAAAGTGACTTTTTCACAAAATTTCTATCAAATGAAAGTGAAAATCATTTATTCTCATATAGTTTGACAAATCAATACCAATAGATCATTCAGAAAAAATGCCAAAGTAAAAATTCAAAATTTGCTGAAATGCACCTCTTAGGCCACAGACCACAATTAATTCCTCTATCAGTTCTTTATAACCTTTTGCATCATTAAAAAAATTGCACCATGCACTTTTGTCAAATTTTTTGTGTGTGTAATGTATTGTCCTAGTCCAAATATATATCCAAAATTCAGAAAGATTGAAGCAATCACTTTTACAAATTTAGCCAATACACATCCATACCCCTATTGACAAGTCAAGAGATGTTCCGAAAACTGTAAATATCACCTTTTTGCACTTGACCTAATCACTCATTCCATATCAAAATCAGTTAAAATACAACATTCAAAAATTTATTTGACCTCTCTTCTTTCATTTCCACCCAAAAAGATTTAAGGAATGAGTGAGGAAAGGAAAGAAAAAAAATTAAGGAAAAATACACTCTAATTAAAAGGAACTATATTCGTGGACAACGAAAAGCGGGGTCATTAATTGTGGTCTTGGGCCTATTAGGGGCATAAAACTTGACCAATTCTAATAAAACTTGGCATGATTCAAGCTTAGTATATTATAAAACAGGTTACAAAGTTTCAAAGCCATATGATACCAAATAAAAAAAATGTGGCATTTTTTATATCTGAACTTTGGGTGCTAAATTGTGGCGTTGAATTAGAACAATTAAAACTATCAAATTTGAGCTTCTAAAAACCAAAAGATACCAAAACTAACACTTTTTAATGTCTATATGTATAAGTTAACATCTATTTAAAGCAACAGAAAGCATACTTCATGTATCAGACTTATGAAAATTGGCCAGAAGTTAATTTTATATGAGCCTGTGCCAAAAAATAGAGGTTTTCAATTAGGGTGAGGCCTTATATCAAATGTAATATTTTTCACTTAACACAATTTTCTGAAGTTGTTAAGTTATCAAACAAACTTTAACAGGTTATAAATGTACTTTTAATAGAAATATAAGTTTCAAATAGCATAACACATGTGGATAAAATGGTCTTTAGCAATGTTATGCTTAAAAAAACAGATTGCCAGTTTAGGCCGTTCCCCACATTTGCATATTTAAAAGCATATAAATGATATGGGAGATGGAGATATACTTCTTTTTGCTAAAATCTGTGCTCAGATATGATAAAACATGGAGCCTGGATGTAACAAGACTGTCACTTTCAACTATATATGCAGACAGTATGGTCTGATGCAAAGTTTATTAACTTTACTGTTT
Source organism: Mytilus galloprovincialis (assembly GCF_965363235.1). NCBI lineage: Eukaryota > Metazoa > Mollusca > Bivalvia > Mytilida > Mytilidae > Mytilus > Mytilus galloprovincialis. Next base: position 49,266 of record NW_027468023.1, read on the forward strand.
AAAAACTGAATGAAATTTCAGCGTCAAAAGGCCAACATTTAAACCACTAGCTATCCAACAGAAGAAAGTAAAGGTAGTCTATGAAACAGAAATGGTTAAGCAACCAGTAATAAGTGTTTTTGATGTAGGTTCAGTGCAATCTGTTTTGGAATACAACTTTTAAGTGCATAGAACTTCACATTTCACCTGCTGCGTATACTGACTGTTAGACTTAGACTATTAAAACAGCACATTTTGCACTCTTTTTATGTTTTTATCTACTTTTTTTTGCGTTCAGAGTTCACAAATATTTTAAACAACTGAAATAAATACCACAAACACAAATAGATATCAGAAAAAAACTGTCAGAGAGAAATTAAGCATGCTGTTTTTGAAAAAATAGTGAAATAAGTGAAAAAGCTACATTTTAGGCTTTTAACCTGAAAAGTGACTTTTTCACAAAATTTCTATCAAATGAAAGTGAAAATCATTTATTCTCATATAGTTTGACAAATCAATACCAATAGATCATTCAGAAAAAATGCCAAAGTAAAAATTCAAAATTTGCTGAAATGCACCTATTAGGGGCCTAAAACTTGACCAATTCTAATAAAACTTGGCATGATTCAAGCTTAGTATATTATAAAACAGGTTACAAAGTTTCAAAGCCATATGATACCAAATAAAAAAAATGTGGCATTTTTTATATCTGAACTTTGGGTGCTAAATTGTGGCGTTGAATTAGAACAATTAAAACTATCAAATTTGAGCTTCTAAAAACCAAAAGATACCAAAACTAACACTTTTTAATGTCTATATGTATAAGTTAACATCTATTTAAAGCAACAGAAAGCATACTTCATGTATCAGACTTATGAAAATTGGCCAGAAGTTAATTTTATATGAGCCTGTGCCAAAAAATAGAGGTTTTCAATTAGGGTGAGGCCTTATATCAAATGTAATATTTTTCACTTAACACAATTTTCTGAAGTTGTTAAGTTATCAAACAAACTTTAACAGGTTATAAATGTACTTTTAATAGAAATATAAGTTTCAAATAGCATAACACATGTGGATAAAATGGTCTTTAGCAATGTTATGCTTAAAAAAACAGATTGCCAGTTTAGGCCGTTCCCCACATTTGCATATTTAAAAGCATATAAATGATATGGGAGATGGAGATATACTTCTTTTTGCTAAAATCTGTGCTCAGATATGATAAAACATGGAGCCTGGATGTAACAAGACTGTCACTTTCAACTATATATGCAGACAGTATGGTCTGATGCAAAGTTTATTAACTTTACTGTTTAAAAACTGAATGAAATTTCAGCGTCAAAAGGCCAACATTTAAACCACTAGCTATCCAACAGAAGAAAGTAAAGGTAGTCTATGAAACAGAAATGGTTAAGCAACCAGTAATAAGTGTTTTTGATGTAGGTTCAGTGCAATCTGTTTTGGAATACAACTTTTAAGTGCATAGAACTTCACATTTCACCTGCTGCGTATACTGACTGTTAGACTTAGACTATTAAAACAGCACATTTTGCACTCTTTTTATGTTTTTATCTACTTTTTTTTGCGTTCAGAGTTCACAAATATTTTAAACAACTGAAATAAATACCACAAACACAAATAGATATCAGAAAAAAACTGTCAGAGAGAAATTAAGCATGCTGTTTTTGAAAAAATAGTGAAATAAGTGAAAAAGCTACATTTTAGGCTTTTAACCTGAAAAGTGACTTTTTCACAAAATTTCTATCAAATGAAAGTGAAAATCATTTATTCTCATATAGTTTGACAAATCAATACCAATATATCATTCAGAAAAAATGCCAAAGTAAAAATTCAAAATTTGCTGAAATGCACCTCTTAGGCCACAGACCACAATTAATTCCTCTATCAGTTCTTTATAACCTTTTGCATCATTAAAAAAATTGCACCATGCACTTTTGTCAAATTTTTTGTGTGTGTAATGTATTGTCCTAGTCCAAATATATATCCAAAATTCAGAAAGATTGAAGCAATCACTTTTACAAATTTAGCCAATACACATCCATACCCCTATTGACAAGTCAAGAGATGTTCCGAAAACTGTAAATATCACCTTTTTGCACTTGACCTAATCACTCATTCCATATCAAAATCAGTTAAAATACAACATTCAAAAATTTATTTGACCTCTCTTCTTTCATTTCCACCCAAAAAGATTTAAGGAATGAGTGAGGAAAGGAAAGAAAAAAAATTAAGGAAAAATACACTCTAATTAAAAGGAACTATATTCGTGGACAACGAAAAGCGGGGTCATTAATTGTGGTCTTGGGCCTATTAGGGGCCTAAAACTTGACCAATTCTAATAAAACTTGGCATGATTCAAGCTTAGTATATTATAAAACAGGTTACAAAGTTTCAAAGCCATATGATACCAAATAAAAAAAATGTGGCATTTTTTATATCTGAACTTTGGGTGCTAAATTGTGGCGTTGAATTAGAACAATTAAAACTATCAAATTTGAGCTTCTAAAAACCAAAAGATACCAAAACTAACACTTTTTAATGTCTATATGTATAAGTTAACATCTATTTAAAGCAACAGAAAGCATACTTCATGTATCAGACTTATGAAAATTGGCCAGAAGTTAATTTTATATGAGCCTGTGCCAAAAAATAGAGGTTTTCAATTAGGGTGAGGCCTTATATCAAATGTAATATTTTTCACTTAACACAATTTTCTGAAGTTGTTAAGTTATCAAACAAACTTTAACAGGTTATAAATGTACTTTTAATAGAAATATAAGTTTCAAATAGCATAACACATGTGGATAAAATGGTCTTTAGCAATGTTATGCTTAAAAAAACAGATTGCCAGTTTAGGCCGTTCCCCACATTTGCATATTTAAAAGCATATAAATGATATGGGAGATGGAGATATACTTCTTTTTGCTAAAATCTGTGCTCAGATATGATAAAACATGGAGCCTGGATGTAACAAGACTGTCACTTTCAACTATATATGCAGACAGTATGGTCTGATGCAAAGTTTATTAACTTTACTGTTTAAGAACTGAATGAAATTTCAGCGTCAAAAGGCCAACATTTAAACCACTAGCTATCCAACAGAAGAAAGTAAAGGTAGTCTATGAAACAGAAATGGTTAAGCAACCAGTAATAAGTGTTTTTGATGTAGGTTCAGTGCAATCTGTTTTGGAATACAACTTTTAAGTGCATAGAACTTCACATTTCACCTGCTGCGTATACTGACTGTTAGACTTAGACTATTAAAACAGCACATTTTGCACTCTTTTTATGTTTTTATCTACTTTTTTTTGCGTTCAGAGTTCACAAATATTTTAAACAACTGAAATAAATACCACAAACACAAATAGATATCAGAAAAAAACTGTCAGAGAGAAATTAAGCATGCTGTTTTTGAAAAAATAGTGAAATAAGTGAAAAAGCTACATTTTAGGCTTTTAACCTGAAAAGTGACTTTTTCACAAAATTTCTATCAAATGAAAGTGAAAATCATTTATTCTCATATAGTTTGACAAATCAATACCAATAGATCATTCAGAAAAAATGCCAAAGTAAAAATTCAAAATTTGCTGAAATGCACCTATTAGGGGCCTAAAACTTGACCAATTCTAATAAAACTTGGCATGATTCAAGCTTAGTATATTATAAAACAGGTTACAAAGTTTCAAAGCCATATGATACCAAATAAAAAAAATGTGGCATTTTTTATATCTGAACTTTGGGTGCTAAATTGTGGCGTTGAATTAGAACAATTAAAACTATCAAATTTGAGCTTCTAAAAACCAAAAGATACCAAAACTAACACTTTTTAATGTCTATATGTATAAGTTAACATCTATTTAAAGCAACAGAAAGCATACTTCATGTATCAGACTTATGAAAATTGGCCAGAAGTTAATTTTATATGAGCCTGTGCCAAAAAATAGAGGTTTTCAATTAGGGTGAGGCCTTATATCAAATGTAATATTTTTCACTTAACACAATTTTCTGAAGTTGTTAAGTTATCAAACAAACTTTAACAGGTTATAAATGTACTTTTAATAGAAATATAAGTTTCAAATAGCATAACACATGTGGATAAAATGGTCTTTAGCAATGTTATGCTTAAAAAAACAGATTGCCAGTTTAGGCCGTTCCCCACATTTGCATATTTAAAAGCATATAAATGATATGGGAGATGGAGATATACTTCTTTTTGCTAAAATCTGTGCTCAGATATGATAAAACATGGAGCCTGGATGTAACAAGACTGTCACTTTCAACTATATATGCAGACAGTATGGTCTGATGCAAAGTTTATTAACTTTACTGTTTAAAAACTGAATGAAATTTCAGCGTCAAAAGGCCAACATTTAAACCACTAGCTATCCAACAGAAGAAAGTAAAGGTAGTCTATGAAACAGAAATGGTTAAGCAACCAGTAATAAGTGTTTTTGATGTAGGTTCAGTGCAATCTGTTTTGGAATACAACTTTTAAGTGCATAGAACTTCACATTTCACCTGCTGCGTATACTGACTGTTAGACTTAGACTATTAAAACAGCACATTTTGCACTCTTTTTATGTTTTTATCTACTTTTTTTTGCGTTCAGAGTTCACAAATATTTTAAACAACTGAAATAAATACCACAAACACAAATAGATATCAGAAAAAAACTGTCAGAGAGAAATTAAGCATGCTGTTTTTGAAAAAATAGTGAAATAAGTGAAAAAGCTACATTTTAGGCTTTTAACCTGAAAAGTGACTTTTTCACAAAATTTCTATCAAATGAAAGTGAAAATCATTTATTCTCATATAGTTTGACAAATCAATACCAATAGATCATTCAGAAAAAATGCCAAAGTAAAAATTCAAAATTTGCTGAAATGCACCTCTTAGGCCACAGACCACAATTAATTCCTCTATCAGTTCTTTATAACCTTTTGCATCATTAAAAAAATTGCACCATGCACTTTTGTCAAATTTTTTGTGTGTGTAATGTATTGTCCTAGTCCAAATATATATCCAAAATTCAGAAAGATTGAAGCAATCACTTTTACAAATTTAGCCAATACACATCCATACCCCTATTGACAAGTCAAGAGATGTTCCGAAAACTGTAAATATCACCTTTTTGCACTTGACCTAATCACTCATTCCATATCAAAATCAGTTAAAATACAACATTCAAAAATTTATTTGACCTCTCTTCTTTCATTTCCACCCAAAAAGATTTAAGGAATGAGTGAGGAAAGGAAAGAAAAAAAATTAAGGAAAAATACACTCTAATTAAAAGGAACTATATTCGTGGACAACGAAAAGCGGGGTCATTAATTGTGGTCTTGGGCCTATTAGGGGCCTAAAACTTGACCAATTCTAATAAAACTTGGCATGATTCAAGCTTAGTATATTATAAAACAGGTTACAAAGTTTCAAAGCCATATGATACCAAATAAAAAAAATGTGGCATTTTTTATATCTGAACTTTGGGTGCTAAATTGTGGCGTTGAATTAGAACAATTAAAACTATCAAATTTGAGCTTCTAAAAACCAAAAGATACCAAAACTAACACTTTTTAATGTCTATATGTATAAGTTAACATCTATTTAAAGCAACAGAAAGCATACTTCATGTATCAGACTTATGAAAATTGGCCAGAAGTTAATTTTATATGAGCCTGTGCCAAAAAATAGAGGTTTTCAATTAGGGTGAGGCCTTATATCAAATGTAATATTTTTCACTTAACACAATTTTCTGAAGTTGTTAAGTTATCAAACAAACTTTAACAGGTTATAAATGTACTTTTAATAGAAATATAAGTTTCAAATAGCATAACACATGTGGATAAAATGGTCTTTAGCAATGTTATGCTTAAAAAAACAGATTGCCAGTTTAGGCCGTTCCCCACATTTGCATATTTAAAAGCATATAAATGATATGGGAGATGGAGATATACTTCTTTTTGCTAAAATCTGTGCTCAGATATGATAAAACATGGAGCCTGGATGTAACAAGACTGTCACTTTCAACTATATATGCAGACAGTATGGTCTGATGCAAAGTTTATTAACTTTACTGTTTAAGAACTGAATGAAATTTCAGCGTCAAAAGGCCAACATTTAAACCACTAGCTATCCAACAGAAGAAAGTAAAGGTAGTCTATGAAACAGAAATGGTTAAGCAACCAGTAATAAGTGTTTTTGATGTAGGTTCAGTGCAATCTGTTTTGGAATACAACTTTTAAGTGCATAGAACTTCACATTTCACCTGCTGCGTATACTGACTGTTAGACTTAGACTATTAAAACAGCACATTTTGCACTCTTTTTATGTTTTTATCTACTTTTTTTTGCGTTCAGAGTTCACAAATATTTTAAACAACTGAAATAAATACCACAAACACAAATAGATATCAGAAAAAAACTGTCAGAGAGAAATTAAGCATGCTGTTTTTGAAAAAATAGTGAAATAAGTGAAAAAGCTACATTTTAGGCTTTTAACCTGAAAAGTGACTTTTTCACAAAATTTCTATCAAATGAAAGTGAAAATCATTTATTCTCATATAGTTTGACAAATCAATACCAATAGATCATTCAGAAAAAATGCCAAAGTAAAAATTCAAAATTTGCTGAAATGCACCTCTTAGGCCACAGACCACAATTAATTCCTCTATCAGTTCTTTATAACCTTTTGCATCATTAAAAAAATTGCACCATGCACTTTTGTCAAATTTTTTGTGTGTGTAATGTATTGTCCTAGTCCAAATATATATCCAAAATTCAGAAAGATTGAAGCAATCACTTTTACAAATTTAGCCAATACACATCCATACCCCTATTGACAAGTCAAGAGATGTTCCGAAAACTGTAAATATCACCTTTTTGCACTTGACCTAATCACTCATTCCATATCAAAATCAGTTAAAATACAACATTCAAAAATTTATTTGACCTCTCTTCTTTCATTTCCACCCAAAAAGATTTAAGGAATGAGTGAGGAAAGGAAAGAAAAAAAATTAAGGAAAAATACACTCTAATTAAAAGGAACTATATTCGTGGACAACGAAAAGCGGGGTCATTAATTGTGGTCTTGGGCCTATTAGGGGCCTAAAACTTGACCAATTCTAATAAAACTTGGCATGATTCAAGCTTAGTATATTATAAAACAGGTTACAAAGTTTCAAAGCCATATGATACCAAATAAAAAAAATGTGGCATTTTTTATATCTGAACTTTGGGTGCTAAATTGTGGCGTTGAATTAGAACAATTAAAACTATCAAATTTGAGCTTCTAAAAACCAAAAGATACCAAAACTAACACTTTTTAATGTCTATATGTATAAGTTAACATCTATTTAAAGCAACAGAAAGCATACTTCATGTATCAGACTTATGAAAATTGGCCAGAAGTTAATTTTATATGAGCCTGTGCCAAAAAATAGAGGTTTTCAATTAGGGTGAGGCCTTATATCAAATGTAATATTTTTCACTTAACACAATTTTCTGAAGTTGTTAAGTTATCAAACAAACTTTAACAGGTTATAAATGTACTTTTAATAGAAATATAAGTTTCAAATAGCATAACACATGTGGATAAAATGGTCTTTAGCAATGTTATGCTTAAAAAAACAGATTGCCAGTTTAGGCCGTTCCCCACATTTGCATATTTAAAAGCATATAAATGATATGGGAGATGGAGATATACTTCTTTTTGCTAAAATCTGTGCTCAGATATGATAAAACATGGAGCCTGGATGTAACAAGACTGTCACTTTCAACTATATATGCAGACAGTATGGTCTGATGCAAAGTTTATTAACTTTACTGTTTAAAAACTGAATGAAATTTCAGCGTCAAAAGGCCAACATTTAAACCACTAGCTATCCAACAGAAGAAAGTAAAGGTAGTCTATGAAACAGAAATGGTTAAGCAACCAGTAATAAGTGTTTTTGATGTAGGTTCAGTGCAATCTGTTTTGGAATACAACTTTTAAGTGCATAGAACTTCACATTTCACCTGCTGCGTATACTGACTGTTAGACTTAGACTATTAAAACAGCACATTTTGCACTCTTTTTATGTTTTTATCTACTTTTTTTTGCGTTCAGAGTTCACAAATATTTTAAACAACTGAAATAAATACCACAAACACAAATAGATATCAGAAAAAAACTGTCAGAGAGAAATTAAGCATGCTGTTTTTGAAAAAATAGTGAAATAAGTGAAAAAGCTACATTTTAGGCTTTTAACCTGAAAAGTGACTTTTTCACAAAATTTCTATCAAATGAAAGTGAAAATCATTTATTCTCATATAGTTTGACAAATCAATACCAATAGATCATTCAGAAAAAATGCCAAAGTAAAAATTCAAAATTTGCTGAAATGCACCTATTAGGGGCCTAAAACTTGACCAATTCTAATAAAACTTGGCATGATTCAAGCTTAGTATATTATAAAACAGGTTACAAAGTTTCAAAGCCATATGATACCAAATAAAAAAAATGTGGCATTTTTTATATCTGAACTTTGGGTGCTAAATTGTGGCGTTGAATTAGAACAATTAAAACTATCAAATTTGAGCTTCTAAAAACCAAAAGATACCAAAACTAACACTTTTTAATGTCTATATGTATAAGTTAACATCTATTTAAAGCAACAGAAAGCATACTTCATGTATCAGACTTATGAAAATTGGCCAGAAGTTAATTTTATATGAGCCTGTGCCAAAAAATAGAGGTTTTCAATTAGGGTGAGGCCTTATATCAAATGTAATATTTTTCACTTAACACAATTTTCTGAAGTTGTTAAGTTATCAAACAAACTTTAACAGGTTATAAATGTACTTTTAATAGAAATATAAGTTTCAAATAGCATAACACATGTGGATAAAATGGTCTTTAGCAATGTTATGCTTAAAAAAACAGATTGCCAGTTTAGGCCGTTCCCCACATTTGCATATTTAAAAGCATATAAATGATATGGGAGATGGAGATATACTTCTTTTTGCTAAAATCTGTGCTCAGATATGATAAAACATGGAGCCTGGATGTAACAAGACTGTCACTTTCAACTATATATGCAGACAGTATGGTCTGATGCAAAGTTTATTAACTTTACTGTTTAAAAACTGAATGAAATTTCAGCGTCAAAAGGCCAACATTTAAACCACTAGCTATCCAACAGAAGAAAGTAAAGGTAGTCTATGAAACAGAAATGGTTAAGCAACCAGTAATAAGTGTTTTTGATGTAGGTTCAGTGCAATCTGTTTTGGAATACAACTTTTAAGTGCATAGAACTTCACATTTCACCTGCTGCGTATACTGACTGTTAGACTTAGACTATTAAAACAGCACATTTTGCACTCTTTTTATGTTTTTATCTACTTTTTTTTGCGTTCAGAGTTCACAAATATTTTAAACAACTGAAATAAATACCACAAACACAAATAGATATCAGAAAAAAACTGTCAGAGAGAAATTAAGCATGCTGTTTTTGAAAAAATAGTGAAATAAGTGAAAAAGCTACATTTTAGGCTTTTAACCTGAAAAGTGACTTTTTCACAAAATTTCTATCAAATGAAAGTGAAAATCATTTATTCTCATATAGTTTGACAAATCAATACCAATAGATCATTCAGAAAAAATGCCAAAGTAAAAATTCAAAATTTGCTGAAATGCACCTCTTAGGCCACAGACCACAATTAATTCCTCTATCAGTTCTTTATAACCTTTTGCATCATTAAAAAAATTGCACCATGCACTTTTGTCAAATTTTTTGTGTGTGTAATGTATTGTCCTAGTCCAAATATATATCCAAAATTCAGAAAGATTGAAGCAATCACTTTTACAAATTTAGCCAATACACATCCATACCCCTATTGACAAGTCAAGAGATGTTCCGAAAACTGTAAATATCACCTTTTTGCACTTGACCTAATCACTCATTCCATATCAAAATCAGTTAAAATACAACATTCAAAAATTTATTTGACCTCTCTTCTTTCATTTCCACCCAAAAAGATTTAAGGAATGAGTGAGGAAAGGAAAGAAAAAAAATTAAGGAAAAATACACTCTAATTAAAAGGAACTATATTCGTGGACAACGAAAAGCGGGGTCATTAATTGTGGTCTTGGGCCTATTAGGGGCCTAAAACTTGACCAATTCTAATAAAACTTGGCATGATTCAAGCTTAGTATATTATAAAACAGGTTACAAAGTTTCAAAGCCATATGATACCAAATAAAAAAAATGTGGCATTTTTTATATCTGAACTTTGGGTGCTAAATTGTGGCGTTGAATTAGAACAATTAAAACTATCAAATTTGAGCTTCTAAAAACCAAAAGATACCAAAACTAACACTTTTTAATGTCTATATGTATAAGTTAACATCTATTTAAAGCAACAGAAAGCATACTTCATGTATCAGACTTATGAAAATTGGCCAGAAGTTAATTTTATATGAGCCTGTGCCAAAAAATAGAGGTTTTCAATTAGGGTGAGGCCTTATATCAAATGTAATATTTTTCACTTAACACAATTTTCTGAAGTTGTTAAGTTATCAAACAAACTTTAACAGGTTATAAATGTACTTTTAATAGAAATATAAGTTTCAAATAGCATAACACATGTGGATAAAATGGTCTTTAGCAATGTTATGCTTAAAAAAACAGATTGCCAGTTTAGGCCGTTCCCCACATTTGCATATTTAAAAGCATATAAATGATATGGGAGATGGAGATATACTTCTTTTTGCTAAAATCTGTGCTCAGATATGATAAAACATGGAGCCTGGATGTAACAAGACTGTCACTTTCAACTATATATGCAGACAGTATGGTCTGATGCAAAGTTTATTAACTTTACTGTTTAAAAACTGAATGAAATTTCAGCGTCAAAAGGCCAACATTTAAACCACTAGCTATCCAACAGAAGAAAGTAAAGGTAGTCTATGAAACAGAAATGGTTAAGCAACCAGTAATAAGTGTTTTTGATGTAGGTTCAGTGCAATCTGTTTTGGAATACAACTTTTAAGTGCATAGAACTTCACATTTCACCTGCTGCGTATACTGACTGTTAGACTTAGACTATTAAAACAGCACATTTTGCACTCTTTTTATGTTTTTATCTACTTTTTTTTGCGTTCAGAGTTCACAAATATTTTAAACAACTGAAATAAATACCACAAACACAAATAGATATCAGAAAAAAACTGTCAGAGAGAAATTAAGCATGCTGTTTTTGAAAAAATAGTGAAATAAGTGAAAAAGCTACATTTTAGGCTTTTAACCTGAAAAGTGACTTTTTCACAAAATTTCTATCAAATGAAAGTGAAAATCATTTATTCTCATATAGTTTGACAAATCAATACCAATAGATCATTCAGAAAAAATGCCAAAGTAAAAATTCAAAATTTGCTGAAATGCACCTCTTAGGCCACAGACCACAATTAATTCCTCTATCAGTTCTTTATAACCTTTTGCATCATTAAAAAAATTGCACCATGCACTTTTGTCAAATTTTTTGTGTGTGTAATGTATTGTCCTAGTCCAAATATATATCCAAAATTCAGAAAGATTGAAGCAATCACTTTTACAAATTTAGCCAATACACATCCATACCCCTATTGACAAGTCAAGAGATGTTCCGAAAACTGTAAATATCACCTTTTTGCACTTGACCTAATCACTCATTCCATATCAAAATCAGTTAAAATACAACATTCAAAAATTTATTTGACCTCTCTTCTTTCATTTCCACCCAAAAAGATTTAAGGAATGAGTGAGGAAAGGAAAGAAAAAAAATTAAGGAAAAATACACTCTAATTAAAAGGAACTATATTCGTGGACAACGAAAAGCGGGGTCATTAATTGTGGTCTTGGGCCTATTAGGGGCCTAAAACTTGACCAATTCTAATAAAACTTGGCATGATTCAAGCTTAGTATATTATAAAACAGGTTACAAAGTTTCAAAGCCATATGATACCAAATAAAAAAAATGTGGCATTTTTTATATCTGAACTTTGGGTGCTAAATTGTGGCGTTGAATTAGAACAATTAAAACTATCAAATTTGAGCTTCTAAAAACCAAAAGATACCAAAACTAACACTTTTTAATGTCTATATGTATAAGTTAACATCTATTTAAAGCAACAGAAAGCATACTTCATGTATCAGACTTATGAAAATTGGCCAGAAGTTAATTTTATATGAGCCTGTGCCAAAAAATAGAGGTTTTCAATTAGGGTGAGGCCTTATATCAAATGTAATATTTTTCACTTAACACAATTTTCTGAAGTTGTTAAGTTATCAAACAAACTTTAACAGGTTATAAATGTACTTTTAATAGAAATATAAGTTTCAAATAGCATAACACATGTGGATAAAATGGTCTTTAGCAATGTTATGCTTAAAAAAACAGATTGCCAGTTTAGGCCGTTCCCCACATTTGCATATTTAAAAGCATATAAATGATATGGGAGATGGAGATATACTTCTTTTTGCTAAAATCTGTGCTCAGATATGATAAAACATGGAGCCTGGATGTAACAAGACTGTCACTTTCAACTATATATGCAGACAGTATGGTCTGATGCAAAGTTTATTAACTTTACTGTTTAAAAACTGAATGAAATTTCAGCGTCAAAAGGCCAACATTTAAACCACTAGCTATCCAACAGAAGAAAGTAAAGGTAGTCTATGAAACAGAAATGGTTAAGCAACCAGTAATAAGTGTTTTTGATGTAGGTTCAGTGCAATCTGTTTTGGAATACAACTTTTAAGTGCATAGAACTTCACATTTCACCTGCTGCGTATACTGACTGTTAGACTTAGACTATTAAAACAGCACATTTTGCACTCTTTTTATGTTTTTATCTACTTTTTTTTGCGTTCAGAGTTCACAAATATTTTAAACAACTGAAATAAATACCACAAACACAAATAGATATCAGAAAAAAACTGTCAGAGAGAAATTAAGCATGCTGTTTTTGAAAAAATAGTGAAATAAGTGAAAAAGCTACATTTTAGGCTTTTAACCTGAAAAGTGACTTTTTCACAAAATTTCTATCAAATGAAAGTGAAAATCATTTATTCTCATATAGTTTGACAAATCAATACCAATAGATCATTCAGAAAAAATGCCAAAGTAAAAATTCAAAATTTGCTGAAATGCACCTCTTAGGCCACAGACCACAATTAATTCCTCTATCAGTTCTTTATAACCTTTTGCATCATTAAAAAAATTGCACCATGCACTTTTGTCAAATTTTTTGTGTGTGTAATGTATTGTCCTAGTCCAAATATATATCCAAAATTCAGAAAGATTGAAGCAATCACTTTTACAAATTTAGCCAATACACATCCATACCCCTATTGACAAGTCAAGAGATGTTCCGAAAACTGTAAATATCACCTTTTTGCACTTGACCTAATCACTCATTCCATATCAAAATCAGTTAAAATACAACATTCAAAAATTTATTTGACCTCTCTTCTTTCATTTCCACCCAAAAAGATTTAAGGAATGAGTGAGGAAAGGAAAGAAAAAAAATTAAGGAAAAATACACTCTAATTAAAAGGAACTATATTCGTGGACAACGAAAAGCGGGGTCATTAATTGTGGTCTTGGGCCTATTAGGGGCCTAAAACTTGACCAATTCTAATAAAACTTGGCATGATTCAAGCTTAGTATATTATAAAACAGGTTACAAAGTTTCAAAGCCATATGATACCAAATAAAAAAAATGTGGCATTTTTTATATCTGAACTTTGGGTGCTAAATTGTGGCGTTGAATTAGAACAATTAAAACTATCAAATTTGAGCTTCTAAAAACCAAAAGATACCAAAACTAACACTTTTTAATGTCTATATGTATAAGTTAACATCTATTTAAAGCAACAGAAAGCATACTTCATGTATCAGACTTATGAAAATTGGCCAGAAGTTAATTTTATATGAGCCTGTGCCAAAAAATAGAGGTTTTCAATTAGGGTGAGGCCTTATATCAAATGTAATATTTTTCACTTAACACAATTTTCTGAAGTTGTTAAGTTATCAAACAAACTTTAACAGGTTATAAATGTACTTTTAATAGAAATATAAGTTTCAAATAGCATAACACATGTGGATAAAATGGTCTTTAGCAATGTTATGCTTAAAAAAACAGATTGCCAGTTTAGGCCGTTCCCCACATTTGCATATTTAAAAGCATATAAATGATATGGGAGATGGAGATATACTTCTTTTTGCTAAAATCTGTGCTCAGATATGATAAAACATGGAGCCTGGATGTAACAAGACTGTCACTTTCAACTATATATGCAGACAGTATGGTCTGATGCAAAGTTTATTAACTTTACTGTTTAAAAACTGAATGAAATTTCAGCGTCAAAAGGCCAACATTTAAACCACTAGCTATCCAACAGAAGAAAGTAAAGGTAGTCTATGAAACAGAAATGGTTAAGCAACCAGTAATAAGTGTTTTTGATGTAGGTTCAGTGCAATCTGTTTTGGAATACAACTTTTAAGTGCATAGAACTTCACATTTCACCTGCTGCGTATACTGACTGTTAGACTTAGACTATTAAAACAGCACATTTTGCACTCTTTTTATGTTTTTATCTACTTTTTTTTGCGTTCAGAGTTCACAAATATTTTAAACAACTGAAATAAATACCACAAACACAAATAGATATCAGAAAAAAACTGTCAGAGAGAAATTAAGCATGCTGTTTTTGAAAAAATAGTGAAATAAGTGAAAAAGCTACATTTTAGGCTTTTAACCTGAAAAGTGACTTTTTCACAAAATTTCTATCAAATGAAAGTGAAAATCATTTATTCTCATATAGTTTGACAAATCAATACCAATAGATCATTCAGAAAAAATGCCAAAGTAAAAATTCAAAATTTGCTGAAATGCACCTCTTAGGGGCCTAAAACTTGACCAATTCTAATAAAACTTGGCATGATTCAAGCTTAGTATATTATAAAACAGGTTACAAAGTTTCAAAGCCATATGATACCAAATAAAAAAAATGTGGCATTTTTTATATCTGAACTTTGGGTGCTAAATTGTGGCGTTGAATTAGAACAATTAAAACTATCAAATTTGAGCTTCTAAAAACCAAAAGATACCAAAACTAACACTTTTTAATGTCTATATGTATAAGTTAACATCTATTTAAAGCAACAGAAAGCATACTTCATGTATCAGACTTATGAAAATTGGCCAGAAGTTAATTTTATATGAGCCTGTGCCAAAAAATAGAGGTTTTCAATTAGGGTGAGGCCTTATATCAAATGTAATATTTTTCACTTAACACAATTTTCTGAAGTTGTTAAGTTATCAAACAAACTTTAACAGGTTATAAATGTACTTTTAATAGAAATATAAGTTTCAAATAGCATAACACATGTGGATAAAATGGTCTTTAGCAATGTTATGCTTAAAAAAACAGATTGCCAGTTTAGGCCGTTCCCCACATTTGCATATTTAAAAGCATATAAATGATATGGGAGATGGAGATATACTTCTTTTTGCTAAAATCTGTGCTCAGATATGATAAAACATGGAGCCTGGATGTAACAAGACTGTCACTTTCAACTATATATGCAGACAGTATGGTCTGATGCAAAGTTTATTAACTTTACTGTTTAAAAACTGAATGAAATTTCAGCGTCAAAAGGCCAACATTTAAACCACTAGCTATCCAACAGAAGAAAGTAAAGGTAGTCTATGAAACAGAAATGGTTAAGCAACCAGTAATAAGTGTTTTTGATGTAGGTTCAGTGCAATCTGTTTTGGAATACAACTTTTAAGTGCATAGAACTTCACATTTCACCTGCTGCGTATACTGACTGTTAGACTTAGACTATTAAAACAGCACATTTTGCACTCTTTTTATGTTTTTATCTACTTTTTTTTGCGTTCAGAGTTCACAAATATTTTAAACAACTGAAATAAATACCACAAACACAAATAGATATCAGAAAAAAACTGTCAGAGAGAAATTAAGCATGCTGTTTTTGAAAAAATAGTGAAATAAGTGAAAAAGCTACATTTTAGGCTTTTAACCTGAAAAGTGACTTTTTCACAAAATTTCTATCAAATGAAAGTGAAAATCATTTATTCTCATATAGTTTGACAAATCAATACCAATAGATCATTCAGAAAAAATGCCAAAGTAAAAATTCAAAATTTGCTGAAATGCACCTCTTAGGCCACAGACCACAATTAATTCCTCTATCAGTTCTTTATAACCTTTTGCATCATTAAAAAAATTGCACCATGCACTTTTGTCAAATTTTTTGTGTGTGTAATGTATTGTCCTAGTCCAAATATATATCCAAAATTCAGAAAGATTGAAGCAATCACTTTTACAAATTTAGCCAATACACATCCATACCCCTATTGACAAGTCAAGAGATGTTCCGAAAACTGTAAATATCACCTTTTTGCACTTGACCTAATCACTCATTCCATATCAAAATCAGTTAAAATACAACATTCAAAAATTTATTTGACCTCTCTTCTTTCATTTCCACCCAAAAAGATTTAAGGAATGAGTGAGGAAAGGAAAGAAAAAAAATTAAGGAAAAATACACTCTAATTAAAAGGAACTATATTCGTGGACAACGAAAAGCGGGGTCATTAATTGTGGTCTTGGGCCTATTAGGGGCCTAAAACTTGACCAATTCTAATAAAACTTGGCATGATTCAAGCTTAGTATATTATAAAACAGGTTACAAAGTTTCAAAGCCATATGATACCAAATAAAAAAAATGTGGCATTTTTTATATCTGAACTTTGGGTGCTAAATTGTGGCGTTGAATTAGAACAATTAAAACTATCAAATTTGAGCTTCTAAAAACCAAAAGATACCAAAACTAACACTT
This sequence comes from Mytilus galloprovincialis, assembly GCF_965363235.1. Taxonomy (NCBI): domain Eukaryota; kingdom Metazoa; phylum Mollusca; class Bivalvia; order Mytilida; family Mytilidae; genus Mytilus; species Mytilus galloprovincialis. The sequence continues at coordinate 66,152 of NW_027468023.1, forward strand.
TTTAATGTCTATATGTATAAGTTAACATCTATTTAAAGCAACAGAAAGCATACTTCATGTATCAGACTTATGAAAATTGGCCAGAAGTTAATTTTATATGAGCCTGTGCCAAAAAATAGAGGTTTTCAATTAGGGTGAGGCCTTATATCAAATGTAATATTTTTCACTTAACACAATTTTCTGAAGTTGTTAAGTTATCAAACAAACTTTAACAGGTTATAAATGTACTTTTAATAGAAATATAAGTTTCAAATAGCATAACACATGTGGATAAAATGGTCTTTAGCAATGTTATGCTTAAAAAAACAGATTGCCAGTTTAGGCCGTTCCCCACATTTGCATATTTAAAAGCATATAAATGATATGGGAGATGGAGATATACTTCTTTTTGCTAAAATCTGTGCTCAGATATGATAAAACATGGAGCCTGGATGTAACAAGACTGTCACTTTCAACTATATATGCAGACAGTATGGTCTGATGCAAAGTTTATTAACTTTACTGTTTAAAAACTGAATGAAATTTCAGCGTCAAAAGGCCAACATTTAAACCACTAGCTATCCAACAGAAGAAAGTAAAGGTAGTCTATGAAACAGAAATGGTTAAGCAACCAGTAATAAGTGTTTTTGATGTAGGTTCAGTGCAATCTGTTTTGGAATACAACTTTTAAGTGCATAGAACTTCACATTTCACCTGCTGCGTATACTGACTGTTAGACTTAGACTATTAAAACAGCACATTTTGCACTCTTTTTATGTTTTTATCTACTTTTTTTTGCGTTCAGAGTTCACAAATATTTTAAACAACTGAAATAAATACCACAAACACAAATAGATATCAGAAAAAAACTGTCAGAGAGAAATTAAGCATGCTGTTTTTGAAAAAATAGTGAAATAAGTGAAAAAGCTACATTTTAGGCTTTTAACCTGAAAAGTGACTTTTTCACAAAATTTCTATCAAATGAAAGTGAAAATCATTTATTCTCATATAGTTTGACAAATCAATACCAATAGATCATTCAGAAAAAATGCCAAAGTAAAAATTCAAAATTTGCTGAAATGCACCTCTTAGGCCACAGACCACAATTAATTCCTCTATCAGTTCTTTATAACCTTTTGCATCATTAAAAAAATTGCACCATGCACTTTTGTCAAATTTTTTGTGTGTGTAATGTATTGTCCTAGTCCAAATATATATCCAAAATTCAGAAAGATTGAAGCAATCACTTTTACAAATTTAGCCAATACACATCCATACCCCTATTGACAAGTCAAGAGATGTTCCGAAAACTGTAAATATCACCTTTTTGCACTTGACCTAATCACTCATTCCATATCAAAATCAGTTAAAATACAACATTCAAAAATTTATTTGACCTCTCTTCTTTCATTTCCACCCAAAAAGATTTAAGGAATGAGTGAGGAAAGGAAAGAAAAAAAATTAAGGAAAAATACACTCTAATTAAAAGGAACTATATTCGTGGACAACGAAAAGCGGGGTCATTAATTGTGGTCTTGGGCCTATTAGGGGCCTAAAACTTGACCAATTCTAATAAAACTTGGCATGATTCAAGCTTAGTATATTATAAAACAGGTTACAAAGTTTCAAAGCCATATGATACCAAATAAAAAAAATGTGGCATTTTTTATATCTGAACTTTGGGTGCTAAATTGTGGCGTTGAATTAGAACAATTAAAACTATCAAATTTGAGCTTCTAAAAACCAAAAGATACCAAAACTAACACTTTTTAATGTCTATATGTATAAGTTAACATCTATTTAAAGCAACAGAAAGCATACTTCATGTATCAGACTTATGAAAATTGGCCAGAAGTTAATTTTATATGAGCCTGTGCCAAAAAATAGAGGTTTTCAATTAGGGTGAGGCCTTATATCAAATGTAATATTTTTCACTTAACACAATTTTCTGAAGTTGTTAAGTTATCAAACAAACTTTAACAGGTTATAAATGTACTTTTAATAGAAATATAAGTTTCAAATAGCATAACACATGTGGATAAAATGGTCTTTAGCAATGTTATGCTTAAAAAAACAGATTGCCAGTTTAGGCCGTTCCCCACATTTGCATATTTAAAAGCATATAAATGATATGGGAGATGGAGATATACTTCTTTTTGCTAAAATCTGTGCTCAGATATGATAAAACATGGAGCCTGGATGTAACAAGACTGTCACTTTCAACTATATATGCAGACAGTATGGTCTGATGCAAAGTTTATTAACTTTACTGTTTAAAAACTGAATGAAATTTCAGCGTCAAAAGGCCAACATTTAAACCACTAGCTATCCAACAGAAGAAAGTAAAGGTAGTCTATGAAACAGAAATGGTTAAGCAACCAGTAATAAGTGTTTTTGATGTAGGTTCAGTGCAATCTGTTTTGGAATACAACTTTTAAGTGCATAGAACTTCACATTTCACCTGCTGCGTATACTGACTGTTAGACTTAGACTATTAAAACAGCACATTTTGCACTCTTTTTATGTTTTTATCTACTTTTTTTTGCGTTCAGAGTTCACAAATATTTTAAACAACTGAAATAAATACCACAAACACAAATAGATATCAGAAAAAAACTGTCAGAGAGAAATTAAGCATGCTGTTTTTGAAAAAATAGTGAAATAAGTGAAAAAGCTACATTTTAGGCTTTTAACCTGAAAAGTGACTTTTTCACAAAATTTCTATCAAATGAAAGTGAAAATCATTTATTCTCATATAGTTTGACAAATCAATACCAATAGATCATTCAGAAAAAATGCCAAAGTAAAAATTCAAAATTTGCTGAAATGCACCTCTTAGGCCACAGACCACAATTAATTCCTCTATCAGTTCTTTATAACCTTTTGCATCATTAAAAAAATTGCACCATGCACTTTTGTCAAATTTTTTGTGTGTGTAATGTATTGTCCTAGTCCAAATATATATCCAAAATTCAGAAAGATTGAAGCAATCACTTTTACAAATTTAGCCAATACACATCCATACCCCTATTGACAAGTCAAGAGATGTTCCGAAAACTGTAAATATCACCTTTTTGCACTTGACCTAATCACTCATTCCATATCAAAATCAGTTAAAATACAACATTCAAAAATTTATTTGACCTCTCTTCTTTCATTTCCACCCAAAAAGATTTAAGGAATGAGTGAGGAAAGGAAAGAAAAAAAATTAAGGAAAAATACACTCTAATTAAAAGGAACTATATTCGTGGACAACGAAAAGCGGGGTCATTAATTGTGGTCTTGGGCCTATTAGGGGCCTAAAACTTGACCAATTCTAATAAAACTTGGCATGATTCAAGCTTAGTATATTATAAAACAGGTTACAAAGTTTCAAAGCCATATGATACCAAATAAAAAAAATGTGGCATTTTTTATATCTGAACTTTGGGTGCTAAATTGTGGCGTTGAATTAGAACAATTAAAACTATCAAATTTGAGCTTCTAAAAACCAAAAGATACCAAAACTAACACTTTTTAATGTCTATATGTATAAGTTAACATCTATTTAAAGCAACAGAAAGCATACTTCATGTATCAGACTTATGAAAATTGGCCAGAAGTTAATTTTATATGAGCCTGTGCCAAAAAATAGAGGTTTTCAATTAGGGTGAGGCCTTATATCAAATGTAATATTTTTCACTTAACACAATTTTCTGAAGTTGTTAAGTTATCAAACAAACTTTAACAGGTTATAAATGTACTTTTAATAGAAATATAAGTTTCAAATAGCATAACACATGTGGATAAAATGGTCTTTAGCAATGTTATGCTTAAAAAAACAGATTGCCAGTTTAGGCCGTTCCCCACATTTGCATATTTAAAAGCATATAAATGATATGGGAGATGGAGATATACTTCTTTTTGCTAAAATCTGTGCTCAGATATGATAAAACATGGAGCCTGGATGTAACAAGACTGTCACTTTCAACTATATATGCAGACAGTATGGTCTGATGCAAAGTTTATTAACTTTACTGTTTAAAAACTGAATGAAATTTCAGCGTCAAAAGGCCAACATTTAAACCACTAGCTATCCAACAGAAGAAAGTAAAGGTAGTCTATGAAACAGAAATGGTTAAGCAACCAGTAATAAGTGTTTTTGATGTAGGTTCAGTGCAATCTGTTTTGGAATACAACTTTTAAGTGCATAGAACTTCACATTTCACCTGCTGCGTATACTGACTGTTAGACTTAGACTATTAAAACAGCACATTTTGCACTCTTTTTATGTTTTTATCTACTTTTTTTTGCGTTCAGAGTTCACAAATATTTTAAACAACTGAAATAAATACCACAAACACAAATAGATATCAGAAAAAAACTGTCAGAGAGAAATTAAGCATGCTGTTTTTGAAAAAATAGTGAAATAAGTGAAAAAGCTACATTTTAGGCTTTTAACCTGAAAAGTGACTTTTTCACAAAATTTCTATCAAATGAAAGTGAAAATCATTTATTCTCATATAGTTTGACAAATCAATACCAATAGATCATTCAGAAAAAATGCCAAAGTAAAAATTCAAAATTTGCTGAAATGCACCTCTTAGGCCACAGACCACAATTAATTCCTCTATCAGTTCTTTATAACCTTTTGCATCATTAAAAAAATTGCACCATGCACTTTTGTCAAATTTTTTGTGTGTGTAATGTATTGTCCTAGTCCAAATATATATCCAAAATTCAGAAAGATTGAAGCAATCACTTTTACAAATTTAGCCAATACACATCCATACCCCTATTGACAAGTCAAGAGATGTTCCGAAAACTGTAAATATCACCTTTTTGCACTTGACCTAATCACTCATTCCATATCAAAATCAGTTAAAATACAACATTCAAAAATTTATTTGACCTCTCTTCTTTCATTTCCACCCAAAAAGATTTAAGGAATGAGTGAGGAAAGGAAAGAAAAAAAATTAAGGAAAAATACACTCTAATTAAAAGGAACTATATTCGTGGACAACGAAAAGCGGGGTCATTAATTGTGGTCTTGGGCCTATTAGGGGCCTAAAACTTGACCAATTCTAATAAAACTTGGCATGATTCAAGCTTAGTATATTATAAAACAGGTTACAAAGTTTCAAAGCCATATGATACCAAATAAAAAAAATGTGGCATTTTTTATATCTGAACTTTGGGTGCTAAATTGTGGCGTTGAATTAGAACAATTAAAACTATCAAATTTGAGCTTCTAAAAACCAAAAGATACCAAAACTAACACTTTTTAATGTCTATATGTATAAGTTAACATCTATTTAAAGCAACAGAAAGCATACTTCATGTATCAGACTTATGAAAATTGGCCAGAAGTTAATTTTATATGAGCCTGTGCCAAAAAATAGAGGTTTTCAATTAGGGTGAGGCCTTATATCAAATGTAATATTTTTCACTTAACACAATTTTCTGAAGTTGTTAAGTTATCAAACAAACTTTAACAGGTTATAAATGTACTTTTAATAGAAATATAAGTTTCAAATAGCATAACACATGTGGATAAAATGGTCTTTAGCAATGTTATGCTTAAAAAAACAGATTGCCAGTTTAGGCCGTTCCCCACATTTGCATATTTAAAAGCATATAAATGATATGGGAGATGGAGATATACTTCTTTTTGCTAAAATCTGTGCTCAGATATGATAAAACATGGAGCCTGGATGTAACAAGACTGTCACTTTCAACTATATATGCAGACAGTATGGTCTGATGCAAAGTTTATTAACTTTACTGTTTAAAAACTGAATGAAATTTCAGCGTCAAAAGGCCAACATTTAAACCACTAGCTATCCAACAGAAGAAAGTAAAGGTAGTCTATGAAACAGAAATGGTTAAGCAACCAGTAATAAGTGTTTTTGATGTAGGTTCAGTGCAATCTGTTTTGGAATACAACTTTTAAGTGCATAGAACTTCACATTTCACCTGCTGCGTATACTGACTGTTAGACTTAGACTATTAAAACAGCACATTTTGCACTCTTTTTATGTTTTTATCTACTTTTTTTTGCGTTCAGAGTTCACAAATATTTTAAACAACTGAAATAAATACCACAAACACAAATAGATATCAGAAAAAAACTGTCAGAGAGAAATTAAGCATGCTGTTTTTGAAAAAATAGTGAAATAAGTGAAAAAGCTACATTTTAGGCTTTTAACCTGAAAAGTGACTTTTTCACAAAATTTCTATCAAATGAAAGTGAAAATCATTTATTCTCATATAGTTTGACAAATCAATACCAATAGATCATTCAGAAAAAATGCCAAAGTAAAAATTCAAAATTTGCTGAAATGCACCTCTTAGGCCACAGACCACAATTAATTCCTCTATCAGTTCTTTATAACCTTTTGCATCATTAAAAAAATTGCACCATGCACTTTTGTCAAATTTTTTGTGTGTGTAATGTATTGTCCTAGTCCAAATATATATCCAAAATTCAGAAAGATTGAAGCAATCACTTTTACAAATTTAGCCAATACACATCCATACCCCTATTGACAAGTCAAGAGATGTTCCGAAAACTGTAAATATCACCTTTTTGCACTTGACCTAATCACTCATTCCATATCAAAATCAGTTAAAATACAACATTCAAAAATTTATTTGACCTCTCTTCTTTCATTTCCACCCAAAAAGATTTAAGGAATGAGTGAGGAAAGGAAAGAAAAAAAATTAAGGAAAAATACACTCTAATTAAAAGGAACTATATTCGTGGACAACGAAAAGCGGGGTCATTAATTGTGGTCTTGGGCCTATTAGGGGCCTAAAACTTGACCAATTCTAATAAAACTTGGCATGATTCAAGCTTAGTATATTATAAAACAGGTTACAAAGTTTCAAAGCCATATGATACCAAATAAAAAAAATGTGGCATTTTTTATATCTGAACTTTGGGTGCTAAATTGTGGCGTTGAATTAGAACAATTAAAACTATCAAATTTGAGCTTCTAAAAACCAAAAGATACCAAAACTAACACTTTTTAATGTCTATATGTATAAGTTAACATCTATTTAAAGCAACAGAAAGCATACTTCATGTATCAGACTTATGAAAATTGGCCAGAAGTTAATTTTATATGAGCCTGTGCCAAAAAATAGAGGTTTTCAATTAGGGTGAGGCCTTATATCAAATGTAATATTTTTCACTTAACACAATTTTCTGAAGTTGTTAAGTTATCAAACAAACTTTAACAGGTTATAAATGTACTTTTAATAGAAATATAAGTTTCAAATAGCATAACACATGTGGATAAAATGGTCTTTAGCAATGTTATGCTTAAAAAAACAGATTGCCAGTTTAGGCCGTTCCCCACATTTGCATATTTAAAAGCATATAAATGATATGGGAGATGGAGATATACTTCTTTTTGCTAAAATCTGTGCTCAGATATGATAAAACATGGAGCCTGGATGTAACAAGACTGTCACTTTCAACTATATATGCAGACAGTATGGTCTGATGCAAAGTTTATTAACTTTACTGTTTAAAAACTGAATGAAATTTCAGCGTCAAAAGGCCAACATTTAAACCACTAGCTATCCAACAGAAGAAAGTAAAGGTAGTCTATGAAACAGAAATGGTTAAGCAACCAGTAATAAGTGTTTTTGATGTAGGTTCAGTGCAATCTGTTTTGGAATACAACTTTTAAGTGCATAGAACTTCACATTTCACCTGCTGCGTATACTGACTGTTAGACTTAGACTATTAAAACAGCACATTTTGCACTCTTTTTATGTTTTTATCTACTTTTTTTTGCGTTCAGAGTTCACAAATATTTTAAACAACTGAAATAAATACCACAAACACAAATAGATATCAGAAAAAAACTGTCAGAGAGAAATTAAGCATGCTGTTTTTGAAAAAATAGTGAAATAAGTGAAAAAGCTACATTTTAGGCTTTTAACCTGAAAAGTGACTTTTTCACAAAATTTCTATCAAATGAAAGTGAAAATCATTTATTCTCATATAGTTTGACAAATCAATACCAATAGATCATTCAGAAAAAATGCCAAAGTAAAAATTCAAAATTTGCTGAAATGCACCTCTTAGGGGCCTAAAACTTGACCAATTCTAATAAAACTTGGCATGATTCAAGCTTAGTATATTATAAAACAGGTTACAAAGTTTCAAAGCCATATGATACCAAATAAAAAAAATGTGGCATTTTTTATATCTGAACTTTGGGTGCTAAATTGTGGCGTTGAATTAGAACAATTAAAACTATCAAATTTGAGCTTCTAAAAACCAAAAGATACCAAAACTAACACTTTTTAATGTCTATATGTATAAGTTAACATCTATTTAAAGCAACAGAAAGCATACTTCATGTATCAGACTTATGAAAATTGGCCAGAAGTTAATTTTATATGAGCCTGTGCCAAAAAATAGAGGTTTTCAATTAGGGTGAGGCCTTATATCAAATGTAATATTTTTCACTTAACACAATTTTCTGAAGTTGTTAAGTTATCAAACAAACTTTAACAGGTTATAAATGTACTTTTAATAGAAATATAAGTTTCAAATAGCATAACACATGTGGATAAAATGGTCTTTAGCAATGTTATGCTTAAAAAAACAGATTGCCAGTTTAGGCCGTTCCCCACATTTGCATATTTAAAAGCATATAAATGATATGGGAGATGGAGATATACTTCTTTTTGCTAAAATCTGTGCTCAGATATGATAAAACATGGAGCCTGGATGTAACAAGACTGTCACTTTCAACTATATATGCAGACAGTATGGTCTGATGCAAAGTTTATTAACTTTACTGTTTAAAAACTGAATGAAATTTCAGCGTCAAAAGGCCAACATTTAAACCACTAGCTATCCAACAGAAGAAAGTAAAGGTAGTCTATGAAACAGAAATGGTTAAGCAACCAGTAATAAGTGTTTTTGATGTAGGTTCAGTGCAATCTGTTTTGGAATACAACTTTTAAGTGCATAGAACTTCACATTTCACCTGCTGCGTATACTGACTGTTAGACTTAGACTATTAAAACAGCACATTTTGCACTCTTTTTATGTTTTTATCTACTTTTTTTTGCGTTCAGAGTTCACAAATATTTTAAACAACTGAAATAAATACCACAAACACAAATAGATATCAGAAAAAAACTGTCAGAGAGAAATTAAGCATGCTGTTTTTGAAAAAATAGTGAAATAAGTGAAAAAGCTACATTTTAGGCTTTTAACCTGAAAAGTGACTTTTTCACAAAATTTCTATCAAATGAAAGTGAAAATCATTTATTCTCATATAGTTTGACAAATCAATACCAATAGATCATTCAGAAAAAATGCCAAAGTAAAAATTCAAAATTTGCTGAAATGCACCTCTTAGGCCACAGACCACAATTAATTCCTCTATCAGTTCTTTATAACCTTTTGCATCATTAAAAAAATTGCACCATGCACTTTTGTCAAATTTTTTGTGTGTGTAATGTATTGTCCTAGTCCAAATATATATCCAAAATTCAGAAAGATTGAAGCAATCACTTTTACAAATTTAGCCAATACACATCCATACCCCTATTGACAAGTCAAGAGATGTTCCGAAAACTGTAAATATCACCTTTTTGCACTTGACCTAATCACTCATTCCATATCAAAATCAGTTAAAATACAACATTCAAAAATTTATTTGACCTCTCTTCTTTCATTTCCACCCAAAAAGATTTAAGGAATGAGTGAGGAAAGGAAAGAAAAAAAATTAAGGAAAAATACACTCTAATTAAAAGGAACTATATTCGTGGACAACGAAAAGCGGGGTCATTAATTGTGGTCTTGGGCCTATTAGGGGCCTAAAACTTGACCAATTCTAATAAAACTTGGCATGATTCAAGCTTAGTATATTATAAAACAGGTTACAAAGTTTCAAAGCCATATGATACCAAATAAAAAAAATGTGGCATTTTTTATATCTGAACTTTGGGTGCTAAATTGTGGCGTTGAATTAGAACAATTAAAACTATCAAATTTGAGCTTCTAAAAACCAAAAGATACCAAAACTAACACTTTTTAATGTCTATATGTATAAGTTAACATCTATTTAAAGCAACAGAAAGCATACTTCATGTATCAGACTTATGAAAATTGGCCAGAAGTTAATTTTATATGAGCCTGTGCCAAAAAATAGAGGTTTTCAATTAGGGTGAGGCCTTATATCAAATGTAATATTTTTCACTTAACACAATTTTCTGAAGTTGTTAAGTTATCAAACAAACTTTAACAGGTTATAAATGTACTTTTAATAGAAATATAAGTTTCAAATAGCATAACACATGTGGATAAAATGGTCTTTAGCAATGTTATGCTTAAAAAAACAGATTGCCAGTTTAGGCCGTTCCCCACATTTGCATATTTAAAAGCATATAAATGATATGGGAGATGGAGATATACTTCTTTTTGCTAAAATCTGTGCTCAGATATGATAAAACATGGAGCCTGGATGTAACAAGACTGTCACTTTCAACTATATATGCAGACAGTATGGTCTGATGCAAAGTTTATTAACTTTACTGTTTAAAAACTGAATGAAATTTCAGCGTCAAAAGGCCAACATTTAAACCACTAGCTATCCAACAGAAGAAAGTAAAGGTAGTCTATGAAACAGAAATGGTTAAGCAACCAGTAATAAGTGTTTTTGATGTAGGTTCAGTGCAATCTGTTTTGGAATACAACTTTTAAGTGCATAGAACTTCACATTTCACCTGCTGCGTATACTGACTGTTAGACTTAGACTATTAAAACAGCACATTTTGCACTCTTTTTATGTTTTTATCTACTTTTTTTTGCGTTCAGAGTTCACAAATATTTTAAACAACTGAAATAAATACCACAAACACAAATAGATATCAGAAAAAAACTGTCAGAGAGAAATTAAGCATGCTGTTTTTGAAAAAATAGTGAAATAAGTGAAAAAGCTACATTTTAGGCTTTTAACCTGAAAAGTGACTTTTTCACAAAATTTCTATCAAATGAAAGTGAAAATCATTTATTCTCATATAGTTTGACAAATCAATACCAATAGATCATTCAGAAAAAATGCCAAAGTAAAAATTCAAAATTTGCTGAAATGCACCTCTTAGGCCACAGACCACAATTAATTCCTCTATCAGTTCTTTATAACCTTTTGCATCATTAAAAAAATTGCACCATGCACTTTTGTCAAATTTTTTGTGTGTGTAATGTATTGTCCTAGTCCAAATATATATCCAAAATTCAGAAAGATTGAAGCAATCACTTTTACAAATTTAGCCAATACACATCCATACCCCTATTGACAAGTCAAGAGATGTTCCGAAAACTGTAAATATCACCTTTTTGCACTTGACCTAATCACTCATTCCATATCAAAATCAGTTAAAATACAACATTCAAAAATTTATTTGACCTCTCTTCTTTCATTTCCACCCAAAAAGATTTAAGGAATGAGTGAGGAAAGGAAAGAAAAAAAATTAAGGAAAAATACACTCTAATTAAAAGGAACTATATTCGTGGACAACGAAAAGCGGGGTCATTAATTGTGGTCTTGGGCCTATTAGGGGCCTAAAACTTGACCAATTCTAATAAAACTTGGCATGATTCAAGCTTAGTATATTATAAAACAGGTTACAAAGTTTCAAAGCCATATGATACCAAATAAAAAAAATGTGGCATTTTTTATATCTGAACTTTGGGTGCTAAATTGTGGCGTTGAATTAGAACAATTAAAACTATCAAATTTGAGCTTCTAAAAACCAAAAGATACCAAAACTAACACTTTTTAATGTCTATATGTATAAGTTAACATCTATTTAAAGCAACAGAAAGCATACTTCATGTATCAGACTTATGAAAATTGGCCAGAAGTTAATTTTATATGAGCCTGTGCCAAAAAATAGAGGTTTTCAATTAGGGTGAGGCCTTATATCAAATGTAATATTTTTCACTTAACACAATTTTCTGAAGTTGTTAAGTTATCAAACAAACTTTAACAGGTTATAAATGTACTTTTAATAGAAATATAAGTTTCAAATAGCATAACACATGTGGATAAAATGGTCTTTAGCAATGTTATGCTTAAAAAAACAGATTGCCAGTTTAGGCCGTTCCCCACATTTGCATATTTAAAAGCATATAAATGATATGGGAGATGGAGATATACTTCTTTTTGCTAAAATCTGTGCTCAGATATGATAAAACATGGAGCCTGGATGTAACAAGACTGTCACTTTCAACTATATATGCAGACAGTATGGTCTGATGCAAAGTTTATTAACTTTACTGTTTAAAAACTGAATGAAATTTCAGCGTCAAAAGGCCAACATTTAAACCACTAGCTATCCAACAGAAGAAAGTAAAGGTAGTCTATGAAACAGAAATGGTTAAGCAACCAGTAATAAGTGTTTTTGATGTAGGTTCAGTGCAATCTGTTTTGGAATACAACTTTTAAGTGCATAGAACTTCACATTTCACCTGCTGCGTATACTGACTGTTAGACTTAGACTATTAAAACAGCACATTTTGCACTCTTTTTATGTTTTTATCTACTTTTTTTTGCGTTCAGAGTTCACAAATATTTTAAACAACTGAAATAAATACCACAAACACAAATAGATATCAGAAAAAAACTGTCAGAGAGAAATTAAGCATGCTGTTTTTGAAAAAATAGTGAAATAAGTGAAAAAGCTACATTTTAGGCTTTTAACCTGAAAAGTGACTTTTTCACAAAATTTCTATCAAATGAAAGTGAAAATCATTTATTCTCATATAGTTTGACAAATCAATACCAATAGATCATTCAGAAAAAATGCCAAAGTAAAAATTCAAAATTTGCTGAAATGCACCTCTTAGGCCACAGACCACAATTAATTCCTCTATCAGTTCTTTATAACCTTTTGCATCATTAAAAAAATTGCACCATGCACTTTTGTCAAATTTTTTGTGTGTGTAATGTATTGTCCTAGTCCAAATATATATCCAAAATTCAGAAAGATTGAAGCAATCACTTTTACAAATTTAGCCAATACACATCCATACCCCTATTGACAAGTCAAGAGATGTTCCGAAAACTGTAAATATCACCTTTTTGCACTTGACCTAATCACTCATTCCATATCAAAATCAGTTAAAATACAACATTCAAAAATTTATTTGACCTCTCTTCTTTCATTTCCACCCAAAAAGATTTAAGGAATGAGTGAGGAAAGGAAAGAAAAAAAATTAAGGAAAAATACACTCTAATTAAAAGGAACTATATTCGTGGACAACGAAAAGCGGGGTCATTAATTGTGGTCTTGGGCCTATTAGGGGCCTAAAACTTGACCAATTCTAATAAAACTTGGCATGATTCAAGCTTAGTATATTATAAAACAGGTTACAAAGTTTCAAAGCCATATGATACCAAATAAAAAAAATGTGGCATTTTTTATATCTGAACTTTGGGTGCTAAATTGTGGCGTTGAATTAGAACAATTAAAACTATCAAATTTGAGCTTCTAAAAACCAAAAGATACCAAAACTAACACTTTTTAATGTCTATATGTATAAGTTAACATCTATTTAAAGCAACAGAAAGCATACTTCATGTATCAGACTTATGAAAATTGGCCAGAAGTTAATTTTATATGAGCCTGTGCCAAAAAATAGAGGTTTTCAATTAGGGTGAGGCCTTATATCAAATGTAATATTTTTCACTTAACACAATTTTCTGAAGTTGTTAAGTTATCAAACAAACTTTAACAGGTTATAAATGTACTTTTAATAGAAATATAAGTTTCAAATAGCATAACACATGTGGATAAAATGGTCTTTAGCAATGTTATGCTTAAAAAAACAGATTGCCAGTTTAGGCCGTTCCCCACATTTGCATATTTAAAAGCATATAAATGATATGGGAGATGGAGATATACTTCTTTTTGCTAAAATCTGTGCTCAGATATGATAAAACATGGAGCCTGGATGTAACAAGACTGTCACTTTCAACTATATATGCAGACAGTATGGTCTGATGCAAAGTTTATTAACTTTACTGTTTAAAAACTGAATGAAATTTCAGCGTCAAAAGGCCAACATTTAAACCACTAGCTATCCAACAGAAGAAAGTAAAGGTAGTCTATGAAACAGAAATGGTTAAGCAACCAGTAATAAGTGTTTTTGATGTAGGTTCAGTGCAATCTGTTTTGGAATACAACTTTTAAGTGCATAGAACTTCACATTTCACCTGCTGCGTATACTGACTGTTAGACTTAGACTATTAAAACAGCACATTTTGCACTCTTTTTATGTTTTTATCTACTTTTTTTTGCGTTCAGAGTTCACAAATATTTTAAACAACTGAAATAAATACCACAAACACAAATAGATATCAGAAAAAAACTGTCAGAGAGAAATTAAGCATGCTGTTTTTGAAAAAATAGTGAAATAAGTGAAAAAGCTACATTTTAGGCTTTTAACCTGAAAAGTGACTTTTTCACAAAATTTCTATCAAATGAAAGTGAAAATCATTTATTCTCATATAGTTTGACAAATCAATACCAATAGATCATTCAGAAAAAATGCCAAAGTAAAAATTCAAAATTTGCTGAAATGCACCTCTTAGGCCACAGACCACAATTAATTCCTCTATCAGTTCTTTATAACCTTTTGCATCATTAAAAAAATTGCACCATGCACTTTTGTCAAATTTTTTGTGTGTGTAATGTATTGTCCTAGTCCAAATATATATCCAAAATTCAGAAAGATTGAAGCAATCACTTTTACAAATTTAGCCAATACACATCCATACCCCTATTGACAAGTCAAGAGATGTTCCGAAAACTGTAAATATCACCTTTTTGCACTTGACCTAATCACTCATTCCATATCAAAATCAGTTAAAATACAACATTCAAAAATTTATTTGACCTCTCTTCTTTCATTTCCACCCAAAAAGATTTAAGGAATGAGTGAGGAAAGGAAAGAAAAAAAATTAAGGAAAAATACACTCTAATTAAAAGGAACTATATTCGTGGACAACGAAAAGCGGGGTCATTAATTGTGGTCTTGGGCCTATTAGGGGCCTAAAACTTGACCAATTCTAATAAAACTTGGCATGATTCAAGCTTAGTATATTATAAAACAGGTTACAAAGTTTCAAAGCCATATGATACCAAATAAAAAAAATGTGGCATTTTTTATATCTGAACTTTGGGTGCTAAATTGTGGCGTTGAATTAGAACAATTAAAACTATCAAATTTGAGCTTCTAAAAACCAAAAGATACCAAAACTAACACTTTTTAATGTCTATATGTATAAGTTAACATCTATTTAAAGCAACAGAAAGCATACTTCATGTATCAGACTTATGAAAATTGGCCAGAAGTTAATTTTATATGAGCCTGTGCCAAAAAATAGAGGTTTTCAATTAGGGTGAGGCCTTATATCAAATGTAATATTTTTCACTTAACACAATTTTCTGAAGTTGTTAAGTTATCAAACAAACTTTAACAGGTTATAAATGTACTTTTAATAGAAATATAAGTTTCAAATAGCATAACACATGTGGATAAAATGGTCTTTAGCAATGTTATGCTTAAAAAAACAGATTGCCAGTTTAGGCCGTTCCCCACATTTGCATATTTAAAAGCATATAAATGATATGGGAGATGGAGATATACTTCTTTTTGCTAAAATCTGTGCTCAGATATGATAAAACATGGAGCCTGGATGTAACAAGACTGTCACTTTCAACTATATATGCAGACAGTATGGTCTGATGCAAAGTTTATTAACTTTACTGTTTAAAAACTGAATGAAATTTCAGCGTCAAAAGGCCAACATTTAAACCACTAGCTATCCAACAGAAGAAAGTAAAGGTAGTCTATGAAACAGAAATGGTTAAGCAACCAGTAATAAGTGTTTTTGATGTAGGTTCAGTGCAATCTGTTTTGGAATACAACTTTTAAGTGCATAGAACTTCACATTTCACCTGCTGCGTATACTGACTGTTAGACTTAGACTATTAAAACAGCACATTTTGCACTCTTTTTATGTTTTTATCTACTTTTTTTTGCGTTCAGAGTTCACAAATATTTTAAACAACTGAAATAAATACCACAAACACAAATAGATATCAGAAAAAAACTGTCAGAGAGAAATTAAGCATGCTGTTTTTGAAAAAATAGTGAAATAAGTGAAAAAGCTACATTTTAGGCTTTTAACCTGAAAAGTGACTTTTTCACAAAATTTCTATCAAATGAAAGTGAAAATCATTTATTCTCATATAGTTTGACAAATCAATACCAATAGATCATTCAGAAAAAATGCCAAAGTAAAAATTCAAAATTTGCTGAAATGCACCTCTTAGGCCACAGACCACAATTAATTCCTCTATCAGTTCTTTATAACCTTTTGCATCATTAAAAAAATTGCACCATGCACTTTTGTCAAATTTTTTGTGTGTGTAATGTATTGTCCTAGTCCAAATATATATCCAAAATTCAGAAAGATTGAAGCAATCACTTTTACAAATTTAGCCAATACACATCCATACCCCTATTGACAAGTCAAGAGATGTTCCGAAAACTGTAAATATCACCTTTTTGCACTTGACCTAATCACTCATTCCATATCAAAATCAGTTAAAATACAACATTCAAAAATTTATTTGACCTCTCTTCTTTCATTTCCACCCAAAAAGATTTAAGGAATGAGTGAGGAAAGGAAAGAAAAAAAATTAAGGAAAAATACACTCTAATTAAAAGGAACTATATTCGTGGACAACGAAAAGCGGGGTCATTAATTGTGGTCTTGGGCCTATTAGGGGCCTAAAACTTGACCAATTCTAATAAAACTTGGCATGATTCAAGCTTAGTATATTATAAAACAGGTTACAAAGTTTCAAAGCCATATGATACCAAATAAAAAAAATGTGGCATTTTTTATATCTGAACTTTGGGTGCTAAATTGTGGCGTTGAATTAGAACAATTAAAACTATCAAATTTGAGCTTCTAAAAACCAAAAGATACCAAAACTAACACTTTTTAATGTCTATATGTATAAGTTAACATCTATTTAAAGCAACAGAAAGCATACTTCATGTATCAGACTTATGAAAATTGGCCAGAAGTTAATTTTATATGAGCCTGTGCCAAAAAATAGAGGTTTTCAATTAGGGTGAGGCCTTATATCAAATGTAATATTTTTCACTTAACACAATTTTCTGAAGTTGTTAAGTTATCAAACAAACTTTAACAGGTTATAAATGTACTTTTAATAGAAATATAAGTTTCAAATAGCATAACACATGTGGATAAAATGGTCTTTAGCAATGTTATGCTTAAAAAAACAGATTGCCAGTTTAGGCCGTTCCCCACATTTGCATATTTAAAAGCATATAAATGATATGGGAGATGGAGATATACTTCTTTTTGCTAAAATCTGTGCTCAGATATGATAAAACATGGAGCCTGGATGTAACAAGACTGTCACTTTCAACTATATATGCAGACAGTATGGTCTGATGCAAAGTTTATTAACTTTACTGTTTAAAAACTGAATGAAATTTCAGCGTCAAAAGGCCAACATTTAAACCACTAGCTATCCAACAGAAGAAAGTAAAGGTAGTCTATGAAACAGAAATGGTTAAGCAACCAGTAATAAGTGTTTTTGATGTAGGTTCAGTGCAATCTGTTTTGGAATACAACTTTTAAGTGCATAGAACTTCACATTTCACCTGCTGCGTATACTGACTGTTAGACTTAGACTATTAAAACAGCACATTTTGCACTCTTTTTATGTTTTTATCTACTTTTTTTTGCGTTCAGAGTTCACAAATATTTTAAACAACTGAAATAAATACCACAAACACAAATAGATATCAGAAAAAAACTGTCAGAGAGAAATTAAGCATGCTGTTTTTGAAAAAATAGTGAAATAAGTGAAAAAGCTACATTTTAGGCTTTTAACCTGAAAAGTGACTTTTTCACAAAATTTCTATCAAATGAAAGTGAAAATCATTTATTCTCATATAGTTTGACAAATCAATACCAATAGATCATTCAGAAAAAATGCCAAAGTAAAAATTCAAAATTTGCTGAAATGCACCTCTTAGGCCACAGACCACAATTAATTCCTCTATCAGTTCTTTATAACCTTTTGCATCATTAAAAAAATTGCACCATGCACTTTTGTCAAATTTTTTGTGTGTGTAATGTATTGTCCTAGTCCAAATATATATCCAAAATTCAGAAAGATTGAAGCAATCACTTTTACAAATTTAGCCAATACACATCCATACCCCTATTGACAAGTCAAGAGATGTTCCGAAAACTGTAAATATCACCTTTTTGCACTTGACCTAATCACTCATTCCATATCAAAATCAGTTAAAATACAACATTCAAAAATTTATTTGACCTCTCTTCTTTCATTTCCACCCAAAAAGATTTAAGGAATGAGTGAGGAAAGGAAAGAAAAAAAATTAAGGAAAAATACACTCTAATTAAAAGGAACTATATTCGTGGACAACGAAAAGCGGGGTCATTAATTGTGGTCTTGGGCCTATTAGGGGCCTAAAACTTGACCAATTCTAATAAAACTTGGCATGATTCAAGCTTAGTATATTATAAAACAGGTTACAAAGTTTCAAAGCCATATGATACCAAATAAAAAAAATGTGGCATTTTTTATATCTGAACTTTGGGTGCTAAATTGTGGCGTTGAATTAGAACAATTAAAACTATCAAATTTGAGCTTCTAAAAACCAAAAGATACCAAAACTAACACTTTTTAATGTCTATATGTATAAGTTAACATCTATTTAAAGCAACAGAAAGCATACTTCATGTATCAGACTTATGAAAATTGGCCAGAAGTTAATTTTATATGAGCCTGTGCCAAAAAATAGAGGTTTTCAATTAGGGTGAGGCCTTATATCAAATGTAATATTTTTCACTTAACACAATTTTCTGAAGTTGTTAAGTTATCAAACAAACTTTAACAGGTTATAAATGTACTTTTAATAGAAATATAAGTTTCAAATAGCATAACACATGTGGATAAAATGGTCTTTAGCAATGTTATGCTTAAAAAAACAGATTGCCAGTTTAGGCCGTTCCCCACATTTGCATATTTAAAAGCATATAAATGATATGGGAGATGGAGATATACTTCTTTTTGCTAAAATCTGTGCTCAGATATGATAAAACATGGAGCCTGGATGTAACAAGACTGTCACTTTCAACTATATATGCAGACAGTATGGTCTGATGCAAAGTTTATTAACTTTACTGTTTAAAAACTGAATGAAATTTCAGCGTCAAAAGGCCAACATTTAAACCACTAGCTATCCAACAGAAGAAAGTAAAGGTAGTCTATGAAACAGAAATGGTTAAGCAACCAGTAATAAGTGTTTTTGATGTAGGTTCAGTGCAATCTGTTTTGGAATACAACTTTTAAGTGCATAGAACTTCACATTTCACCTGCTGCGTATACTGACTGTTAGACTTAGACTATTAAAACAGCACATTTTGCACTCTTTTTATGTTTTTATCTACTTTTTTTTGCGTTCAGAGTTCACAAATATTTTAAACAACTGAAATAAATACCACAAACACAAATAGATATCAGAAAAAAACTGTCAGAGAGAAATTAAGCATGCTGTTTTTGAAAAAATAGTGAAATAAGTGAAAAAGCTACATTTTAGGCTTTTAACCTGAAAAGTGACTTTTTCACAAAATTTCTATCAAATGAAAGTGAAAATCATTTATTCTCATATAGTTTGACAAATCAATACCAATAGATCATTCAGAAAAAATGCCAAAGTAAAAATTCAAAATTTGCTGAAATGCACCTCTTAGGCCACAGACCACAATTAATTCCTCTATCAGTTCTTTATAACCTTTTGCATCATTAAAAAAATTGCACCATGCACTTTTGTCAAATTTTTTGTGTGTGTAATGTATTGTCCTAGTCCAAATATATATCCAAAATTCAGAAAGATTGAAGCAATCACTTTTACAAATTTAGCCAATACACATCCATACCCCTATTGACAAGTCAAGAGATGTTCCGAAAACTGTAAATATCACCTTTTTGCACTTGACCTAATCACTCATTCCATATCAAAATCAGTTAAAATACAACATTCAAAAATTTATTTGACCTCTCTTCTTTCATTTCCACCCAAAAAGATTTAAGGAATGAGTGAGGAAAGGAAAGAAAAAAAATTAAGGAAAAATACACTCTAATTAAAAGGAACTATATTCGTGGACAACGAAAAGCGGGGTCATTAATTGTGGTCTTGGGCCTATTAGGGGCCTAAAACTTGACCAATTCTAATAAAACTTGGCATGATTCAAGCTTAGTATATTATAAAACAGGTTACAAAGTTTCAAAGCCATATGATACCAAATAAAAAAAATGTGGCATTTTTTATATCTGAACTTTGGGTGCTAAATTGTGGCGTTGAATTAGAACAATTAAAACTATCAAATTTGAGCTTCTAAAAACCAAAAGATACCAAAACTAACACTTTTTAATGTCTATATGTATAAGTTAACATCTATTTAAAGCAACAGAAAGCATACTTCATGTATCAGACTTATGAAAATTGGCCAGAAGTTAATTTTATATGAGCCTGTGCCAAAAAATAGAGGTTTTCAATTAGGGTGAGGCCTTATATCAAATGTAATATTTTTCACTTAACACAATTTTCTGAAGTTGTTAAGTTATCAAACAAACTTTAACAGGTTATAAATGTACTTTTAATAGAAATATAAGTTTCAAATAGCATAACACATGTGGATAAAATGGTCTTTAGCAATGTTATGCTTAAAAAAACAGATTGCCAGTTTAGGCCGTTCCCCACATTTGCATATTTAAAAGCATATAAATGATATGGGAGATGGAGATATACTTCTTTTTGCTAAAATCTGTGCTCAGATATGATAAAACATGGAGCCTGGATGTAACAAGACTGTCACTTTCAACTATATATGCAGACAGTATGGTCTGATGCAAAGTTTATTAACTTTACTGTTTAAAAACTGAATGAAATTTCAGCGTCAAAAGGCCAACATTTAAACCACTAGCTATCCAACAGAAGAAAGTAAAGGTAGTCTATGAAACAGAAATGGTTAAGCAACCAGTAATAAGTGTTTTTGATGTAGGTTCAGTGCAATCTGTTTTGGAATACAACTTTTAAGTGCATAGAACTTCACATTTCACCTGCTGCGTATACTGACTGTTAGACTTAGACTATTAAAACAGCACATTTTGCACTCTTTTTATGTTTTTATCTACTTTTTTTTGCGTTCAGAGTTCACAAATATTTTAAACAACTGAAATAAATACCACAAACACAAATAGATATCAGAAAAAAACTGTCAGAGAGAAATTAAGCATGCTGTTTTTGAAAAAATAGTGAAATAAGTGAAAAAGCTACATTTTAGGCTTTTAACCTGAAAAGTGACTTTTTCACAAAATTTCTATCAAATGAAAGTGAAAATCATTTATTCTCATATAGTTTGACAAATCAATACCAATAGATCATTCAGAAAAAATGCCAAAGTAAAAATTCAAAATTTGCTGAAATGCACCTATTAGGGGCCTAAAACTTGACCAATTCTAATAAAACTTGGCATGATTCAAGCTTAGTATATTATAAAACAGGTTACAAAGTTTCAAAGCCATATGATACCAAATAAAAAAAATGTGGCATTTTTTATATCTGAACTTTGGGTGCTAAATTGTGGCGTTGAATTAGAACAATTAAAACTATCAAATTTGAGCTTCTAAAAACCAAAAGATACCAAAACTAACACTTTTTAATGTCTATATGTATAAGTTAACATCTATTTAAAGCAACAGAAAGCATACTTCATGTATCAGACTTATGAAAATTGGCCAGAAGTTAATTTTATATGAGCCTGTGCCAAAAAATAGAGGTTTTCAATTAGGGTGAGGCCTTATATCAAATGTAATATTTTTCACTTAACACAATTTTCTGAAGTTGTTAAGTTATCAAACAAACTTTAACAGGTTATAAATGTACTTTTAATAGAAATATAAGTTTCAAATAGCATAACACATGTGGATAAAATGGTCTTTAGCAATGTTATGCTTAAAAAAACAGATTGCCAGTTTAGGCCGTTCCCCACATTTGCATATTTAAAAGCATATAAATGATATGGGAGATGGAGATATACTTCTTTTTGCTAAAATCTGTGCTCAGATATGATAAAACATGGAGCCTGGATGTAACAAGACTGTCACTTTCAACTATATATGCAGACAGTATGGTCTGATGCAAAGTTTATTAACTTTACTGTTTAAAAACTGAATGAAATTTCAGCGTCAAAAGGCCAACATTTAAACCACTAGCTATCCAACAGAAGAAAGTAAAGGTAGTCTATGAAACAGAAATGGTTAAGCAACCAGTAATAAGTGTTTTTGATGTAGGTTCAGTGCAATCTGTTTTGGAATACAACTTTTAAGTGCATAGAACTTCACATTTCACCTGCTGCGTATACTGACTGTTAGACTTAGACTATTAAAACAGCACATTTTGCACTCTTTTTATGTTTTTATCTACTTTTTTTTGCGTTCAGAGTTCACAAATATTTTAAACAACTGAAATAAATACCACAAACACAAATAGATATCAGAAAAAAACTGTCAGAGAGAAATTAAGCATGCTGTTTTTGAAAAAATAGTGAAATAAGTGAAAAAGCTACATTTTAGGCTTTTAACCTGAAAAGTGACTTTTTCACAAAATTTCTATCAAATGAAAGTGAAAATCATTTATTCTCATATAGTTTGACAAATCAATACCAATAGATCATTCAGAAAAAATGCCAAAGTAAAAATTCAAAATTTGCTGAAATGCACCTCTTAGGCCACAGACCACAATTAATTCCTCTATCAGTTCTTTATAACCTTTTGCATCATTAAAAAAATTGCACCATGCACTTTTGTCAAATTTTTTGTGTGTGTAATGTATTGTCCTAGTCCAAATATATATCCAAAATTCAGAAAGATTGAAGCAATCACTTTTACAAATTTAGCCAATACACATCCATACCCCTATTGACAAGTCAAGAGATGTTCCGAAAACTGTAAATATCACCTTTTTGCACTTGACCTAATCACTCATTCCATATCAAAATCAGTTAAAATACAACATTCAAAAATTTATTTGACCTCTCTTCTTTCATTTCCACCCAAAAAGATTTAAGGAATGAGTGAGGAAAGGAAAGAAAAAAAATTAAGGAAAAATACACTCTAATTAAAAGGAACTATATTCGTGGACAACGAAAAGCGGGGTCATTAATTGTGGTCTTGGGCCTATTAGGGGCCTAAAACTTGACCAATTCTAATAAAACTTGGCATGATTCAAGCTTAGTATATTATAAAACAGGTTACAAAGTTTCAAAGCCATATGATACCAAATAAAAAAAATGTGGCATTTTTTATATCTGAACTTTGGGTGCTAAATTGTGGCGTTGAATTAGAACAATTAAAACTATCAAATTTGAGCTTCTAAAAACCAAAAGATACCAAAACTAACACTTTTTAATGTCTATATGTATAAGTTAACATCTATTTAAAGCAACAGAAAGCATACTTCATGTATCAGACTTATGAAAATTGGCCAGAAGTTAATTTTATATGAGCCTGTGCCAAAAAATAGAGGTTTTCAATTAGGGTGAGGCCTTATATCAAATGTAATATTTTTCACTTAACACAATTTTCTGAAGTTGTTAAGTTATCAAACAAACTTTAACAGGTTATAAATGTACTTTTAATAGAAATATAAGTTTCAAATAGCATAACACATGTGGATAAAATGGTCTTTAGCAATGTTATGCTTAAAAAAACAGATTGCCAGTTTAGGCCGTTCCCCACATTTGCATATTTAAAAGCATATAAATGATATGGGAGATGGAGATATACTTCTTTTTGCTAAAATCTGTGCTCAGATATGATAAAACATGGAGCCTGGATGTAACAAGACTGTCACTTTCAACTATATATGCAGACAGTATGGTCTGATGCAAAGTTTATTAACTTTACTGTTTAAAAACTGAATGAAATTTCAGCGTCAAAAGGCCAACATTTAAACCACTAGCTATCCAACAGAAGAAAGTAAAGGTAGTCTATGAAACAGAAATGGTTAAGCAACCAGTAATAAGTGTTTTTGATGTAGGTTCAGTGCAATCTGTTTTGGAATACAACTTTTAAGTGCATAGAACTTCACATTTCACCTGCTGCGTATACTGACTGTTAGACTTAGACTATTAAAACAGCACATTTTGCACTCTTTTTATGTTTTTATCTACTTTTTTTTGCGTTCAGAGTTCACAAATATTTTAAACAACTGAAATAAATACCACAAACACAAATAGATATCAGAAAAAAACTGTCAGAGAGAAATTAAGCATGCTGTTTTTGAAAAAATAGTGAAATAAG